>NC_035449.2:70594682-70837593 GCF_002127325.2 Helianthus annuus
TCAAAAGATAAACACTCACACGAAGAAAAAACTTTATTTACCGAATAGTTTCTCGGAATTTGGAAAAGCTCTTTAAAACTTTAATAGTAAAACAAAAATCAAGATTTTTTTTTTCCGTCTCGAGGGAGTTCCTATGTTTAAACATGAGTAAATAGGGTAGTTTAGAATAAGATCATCTGTAGTGAGGTTTTTTTGGCGTTTTTAAAAACGCCCCAAAACGTCTCTAGACTGTCCACAGGGCGTTTTTTTTTCAAAGAAAACACTTTTGGCGTTCTTTTTTCCATGCATTTGTTCTAATTCTTTGGCCAATGGTAAATATTCATCTTTTTGTTTGGCCAATACTTTTTTTTGATGATTTATTTTTTTATTTAATTATTTACACCTCTTTTAACATAATGCCCCATAATGTCCACATCCCCACTACACTCATTTTAGAAAAAAACGCCCCATAATGCCCAATTGCTGACTGGACTGTCAAATGACGCAAAACACCGAATGATGGAGGCATTATTTGTATATTCCACTACACATGATCTAATTGATAAATATAGTAGAAGTAACATTTGTTATTTAAAAAATATTACTTTTTAGTATATCTATAATCTATAATACATGATAAAAATTTTTGATGAACTTTCACAAAAGTTTGAAGTTGTTTGTTACAACTTTTGAAACATAAGGGATACTTGTCTTATACAACAGTTCCTGGTTTGCTCTAATTAGTATTTTTTTCCTAAATCCTAATTAGTAGATCATTTCATACATATGAGATTATTTGATTTACTACATTATTTATTTTCTTCTTTATAATACTTCAAAATTTAGATTTATATGTACATTTATTATTTATATTTTTATAGCTAAATAGTAAATACTATTTGAATTAAGTATTATCTTATTTAAATAATTAAGTATATAATTACTAATATTTATAATAATAATAAGAGTAAATTACAAGTTTTGTCCTTTATGTTTACATCAAATTTCAGGCGCTGTCCTTTAAACCAAAACTTGACAGGCAGTGTTCTTTATGTTTTCAAAATCTTGCACGTTTTGTCCTTTAGGCCAAACCCAGTTAGATTTTTTGGTTAAATCTGGTCATGTGCCTTGCACATGAGGGTATTATTGTCATTTCACCTTTTCAGGGACTGTTATATAAAACAACTTGTGGTTTAGGGACTACTATGCAATAAAATGAAAAATAAAATAAATAAATATAATCTATCTTCCTCTCTCAAACTGAAAGTTCCTCTCTCTCTCTCTAAACTTACGATTCATCTCTCTCTCTCCTCTCTCTCTAACACAATCTGAAGTTGCGAGGGCAATGAAGGTCCCTCTCTCTCTTCTCTTCTCTTTCTCTCTAAAATAATCTGAATGGATGACGGCCGTGAAGGGTGGTTGTGGTGGTGGGTTAGGGGCGGCGGTGGGTGATTTGGTGGTGGGTGAAGGTGTGGGGGTGGTTGTGGTGGTGGGTTAGGTGCGGTGACGGCAGTTGATTTGGGTTTGACGGCGCTCGTGATGATGGATGAAGGTGAAGAGGTGGATGTGGTGGTGGGTTAGTTCGACGACGGTGATGGTGGTGATCCGATGTGACAGTGATGGTGGTGATCCGGCGGATGGATGGCAGTCACACCTTCAGGTAATAGAACCCTAGCCCCTTTATCATTTCCTCTCTCTTTCCCTCTCTAAAACCAGTCACTGGAGATGAAATTCCGGCGACGTGGTGACGATGATAATGTTGACTGAGATGATGATGATGACGATGGAGAATAGCAGTGGTCGAGGTGGGAAGACGGTGACAGCAGGTGGAGATTTGGTTGAGACGGTGGTGGGAACTTCGGTTCACTGTCATAACAGTGGCTTTTATGTGTTTGATGATATTCTTGTAACAAGCTGTTTGATTAGATCTGGACATTCGTCTGTTGATTTATTAGAATTGGGATTTTTTATTTAAGTCATGGTGGTGATTTGGGGGTTTTGTTTATGAACAATGGTTGAAGATTGGATGATGTTTTAATTTGGGGGTTTTGTTTATAAACGAGATAATCTGGTGGTGATGGTGGCGGCGGTGGTGGTGGTGGCGGCGGTGGAGGGTGGTGGTGATGGTGATGAAGGGTGGGGGTGATGGTGGTCAGTAATTTACTCTATATATAATAATAATAATAATAATAATAATAATAATAATAATAATAACAATAATAATAATAATAATAATAATAATATTTTAATTTTTTTTGTTTTATTTTTAGATAATATTAAATAAATGGGGTAGAAAGACTGAAATGCCCTTGAGTGACCAGAATTAACCAAAAAATCTAACTGAGTTTGGCCTAAAGGACAAAACGTGCAAGATTTTGAAAACATAAAGGACACCGCCTGTCAAGTTTTGGTTTAAAGGACAGCGTCTGAAATTTGATGTAAACATAAAGGACAAAACTTGTAATTTACTCTAATAATAATAATAATAATCAAATATAAACAATGTTTAAGATATGACGAGTTAGATTGCGCTCTTTAAAAAAGTCTTGGTGACACCCGTCGTATCGCATAGTACTATCTTATTTAAATACGTAAGTATATAATTACCAAATGTTTATATAGTTATAATAAGAATAGTAATAATAATATAATAATAGGGTTAGGATATACAATAAAGTTTATTTGGGTAGAAAGTATAGGAATTAATCTTGACCATCAATTAAACTAATCAAGGGTTTTGATTAAATGGATAGAATTGAACAAAAATTAAGAGACGCGTGAGATTTTCAAGGGTATTCTAATCCATCAAAGTTAGTAGTTTCTCTCTCCTCCAATTTCTCTTCATTTTTTAAAACGTTAATAACTTTTTTCATACGACATTATTTAAAAAAATTGCACCATAAAAACGAACGTTTTTTAATCTTTAAAACGAGCACACTATTGCTATACTTTTGAAAAAAAAAAGTTTTCGATAACCCAAATGCGTAAAACGCAATGAACAAAAAATACAAAAAATGATTTTTTTTTCTAAAACGCAATGGACTAAAAATACAAAAAAAAAATGTTCTTTCTAAAACGTAATGGACTAAAAACACAAAAGAAAGTGTTCTTCCTAAAACGCAATGTACAAGAAACACAAAAATGTGTCTTTTCTAAAACGCAATGGATCAAAACACAAAACAAAGTGTTCTTTCTAAAACGCAATAGACTAAAAATATAAAAGAAAGTGTCTTTTCTGAAACGCAATTGACTAAAAACTCAAAAGAAAGTGTTCTTTCTAAAACGCAATCAACTAAAAACACAAAAAAGTGTTATTTCTAAAACGCAATGGACTAAAAATACAAAAGAAAATGTTCTTTCTAAAACCCAATGGACAACAAACAAAAAAAATGTTGTTTCTAAAACGCAGTGGATAAAAAACACAAAACAAAGTGTTTTTTCTAAAACGTAATAGACTAAAAAATACAAAAGAAGGTGTCTTTTCTAAAATACAATTGACTAAAAACATAAAAGAAAGTGTTATTTCTAAAACGCAATTGACTTAAAACGCAAAAGAAACTATTTATTCTAAAACGAAATTGACTAAAAACACAAAAGAAAGTGTTTTTTTTTTCTAAAACGCAATGGACAAAAAGATCACAGAAAACGTATTTTTTTCATTCTTTTGTAAAACGCAATGGACAAAAAACTGTGTTTTCTTATTATTTTGTAAAACACAATGGACAAAGAACATAAAAAAATATGTTTTTTCATTCTTTTGAAAAACGAAATAGAAAAAACGTTGCATTTTCATTGTTTGGTAAAACGCAATGAACAAAAAAACACACAAAAATATGTTTTTTCATTCATTTGTAAAAAACAATTCTAAATGAAAGTTTAAACTAAAAATTGTTTTGTAATTTTCTTTGAGACATTTTGTCAAACACCAGGTGTGCAACTTTTTATCACTGATTTCTTAATAGAATTAGAACAAATAATGTTGCCCAGACGCAAGAATACATCAAGAGAAGGTTAGAATTATAGACATTTGAGAAAAGACGTACTTGTTTCAATCGATTTCTCAAGTTCCATTACATTGTGTTAAATTAAAAAAAAAGTAAAATTGCATAAAAATAAACTGGGTTTCTTCAAAGAAATTGAAAA
The DNA here is from genome assembly GCF_002127325.2 of Helianthus annuus. Taxonomy (NCBI): domain Eukaryota; kingdom Viridiplantae; phylum Streptophyta; class Magnoliopsida; order Asterales; family Asteraceae; genus Helianthus; species Helianthus annuus. Next base: position 70,598,805 of record NC_035449.2, read on the forward strand.
ACACGTTGATTGAGTGTTTAAACCATTAATTGATGAAGAAAATCGAACTATGATGTAGTAATTCTAGAGAGAGAAAGTGAAGGAAAGGTTGAAGATAGTGTGTTTTGAAAATTGTGGGTTTTGAAGATGCAGAGAAAAACAAACAGAATAGTGGAAAGGTGATTGACTAAAATGCTCATCCTTACGTTTTTTGTTATTTGCCACGTGTCCTCTTATTATTACTTCCTACACTTCCTACTCAAAGTAAATTTCCTATTTGATCTTTTCCCTATAATAATAATAATACACATGGTGTATGTCGAGTTAAATTACACTCTCCAAAACATACTCGATGACACTGCTACATCGTATGGGCCAACTCACTATTCTTCAACAGATGATTATATCAAACTTTTATATCCATGTTTATGCAACTTTGTTATATGTATGGGGTAATCTGTAGGGTTGAGTAAGACTCAGGTCATTTCAAGTAACCCGGATGACTGACTCGGGATCAACCCGATAACAGAGCAATTAAGCATATTGGTTCAACTTTTTGTCTTAATTTTAGGGGTGAAATCAAGTTCGGTTCGTCTAGGGTAAAATCCGAAATATGGAATATCTTAGTATAAAAAAATCATATTAAGTTATAGGCCAACCTAACTCATAAAGACAGATATAGACCCACTATATATTCGTCAAGTCTTTAATTTTGATTGTTTTTTTACATATTTCCCCCTTCTAAGTCGCCTTATTACGTATTTCCCCAAATAAGAAAAACGATTACATATTTCCGCTTTTTTAAGAAATCCCTAATTACCCTTGTAAAAACCCATTATCCATAAGTTGGTTTCATCTTCCTCTAGTATACGCACTAACAACAAAACCCCACACTAGACCATCGACCTTTTGCAGCCAAATCCAGTGTTTGTTTCATCAGTTCGTTTCATCGTATCTTCTGCTTTTGGCACTGATGATGCAGCCAAATCCGACGTTCGTTTCATCAGTTTGTTCCAGGTTTGTATATCCAATCGAGTTTTATGTTAATCAGTACATATTCAATTAAGTTTTACGTGCATCAATACATTCAATCGACTAAAGGTCCCAAACTATCTCTATATCCAAACCGCAGACGATCACCAACCAATTATTGCATATTACATTATGTCTATTTGAATAATAACTCTTAATATTAAAAGCAATCGTACAACAAAAGTTCATAACTTATATTTATTTATTATTCATAAGCGAGAAATATACCGGAACAACAATCGTACAACAAAAGTGCATATTAAATTATGATTTGATATTTTGTTATTGGGTATATGTATTGGAACAACAGGAACAACACATATTTGTAAGTATTTTGTTATTGAATGGTATTTACAGCAAAAGTATTTTGGGTATATGTATTGGAATGCAGACCATCACCTACTATTGTCTTTTAAATTATGGTTGTGTATTATAACATGTCGATGGTGGATTCTATATCAGTTCTGCATAATGATTATAAAATATTCAGAGCTCAACAAGTAAAAGGGTACGAGTAAAGAGTACAAAAAAACGTGAAAGTAATTAGTGGTGTGTGCGAAGCGTGATATATTTTTATTGATATTTTAAACCCATTTTACGCATTAGACAAGTTTTAAATTTATAAAACACGATATTCTACTAACACTAAACACACACTTGGGCAAGTGCACCCATCGTGAGCGTAGTATAGCGTTGGTAAGATACCGAGGTCGTCCAAGGACACTAGAGCTTTTAGTACTGGTTTATCCTCAACGTCTAATCAAGCTAAAATTCTTGAGAAAAGGTTAAACATGAAAAATAAAACTAAAAATGCAGAAATAAAAAAAAAATAGATAGAGGAGATGAATCACTTGGATCCGACTCGCCTTTTAAGTACCATTTGATGATTTTTGCACTTTCGGTCTTTTTAAGAGTAAATTAATGCCAAGACACCACAGACAAATGATAAAGAAAATTCACCTTCAATATAAGAAACTAGTTATTAAAGTCATTAATACAAAACCAAGTAAAAAGTGCCGAAAGATTAAAAATCAAAAGTAATACATAAAAGACTTGTCTTCACCAAGTGATGTAAGAGACTTAGCCAAACATGGCATTTGACTGACAAGAACTCTTACTATCAATCTTGGATCTCGAGACTACTACACACTCTAAAGGTGGATGATGGATGATGGTGGTGGGTGTTGGTAGTGTAGTGGTGGGTGGAGTGGTGGCAAAGAGAGAGAGGGTAGTGGTTTGCCAAGGGATGCCTTTGAAGTGAACCAAGCACCCCTATTTATAGCCTGAACAGAAGCCTGGCCACGGCCCCGCCCCCGTGGCCATCCTTTTCTCTTCCTTCATTAATTGCATTCAACATTGAGCTCTACACGGCCCGTGTTCGCTGCGCACGGCCCCGTGTGTCACACCCCAACCGATGGCGGAAACATCGGGGCGTGGCACTGAGCGAAACAGATTGTCCAGAAGTTTCCGTAACAACTATATTTACCAAATATTTATAGCAACACGTCCCATACCATGTCATAAATGATAATACATTTATTACAGAAAAGATCTAGTCAAATTGTTCTGTTCCGACAACTCAGATTTTTATTACAGACAATTGCTTATTGTTGACCTAGGTCTTTCCTAGCCTCGATTTCACACCAAAGAAAGCAAATAAGCATCCTAAGCACCTGTCACATACGTTAAAGTAAAAGTCAAGACACATAGTGTAAAGGTGAGCATACAAGTTTGATAATAGCATATAGAGTTCGAAAGTGTTACGCATAACCAGCACGTACACAGAGTGAAATGAGGCATGTTAGTTATCGACATGAACCTATCGATACCAATGACTGCGGGTTGACTGCCCAAGGCAGTTCGCGATACATTCTCACCACTGTGAGCCATGTAGGTGATTGTCCTTAACAACCCCCGAGTGAACGGGTGCTGAGTCCAAACTAATAGTACTATCGTTGCTAAGGCAGGTGGACAGCATTCCATGTGTAAACATAACAAACAAGCATTCATTAAGTCACGTATAACATGCGGTAACGGTTAGCGTTTAAAGTATTGCGTAGTGTGTTCGATGTGATTTAGTATAAGTAACGTATGTAACACCCAAAAGTGCGTAAAGCAAAAAGGGATCGAGTATACTCACAGCGGTTGATGGATTGAAGGGAGCGCTAGAGAGTAGGGTTGGCCTGAACAGATTGAATATCATAACGATAAGCGACGCGTAAAATGGAACAAGTGAAGGTTGGGTCGATCAGCAGTTCGATCGGATGGTAGTCCGATCGGACGGCCGGTCGTTCGGTTGACAGTCCGCTCGGATGGTCATCGGGTCGGGCGACCTTCGAGTGGATTTTTTCTTCCTTTGAGAAGGATGTGTTTGTGTATGATGGCTTGACTTTTAAAGTTTTTGTTGTAGCATTTTGAAAAAAATAGAAGTATCTCTACCTTTCAGGTCGGTCGATCGGACAGTCGTTAGATCGGCCGGCAACCCGATTGGTTGGGCACTTCAGTGAGAACAAGTTCAAAACAGGTTGTCACTCGATCGGACGGTCATTCGATCGGGCGGCATCCTTTGTGCATTGAACATGTTGAAAATTGTTTAAGTGTTGAAGTTTAATTGTCACATGTTCGAGCGGTTAACCCGGTCGGATGGTAGTCCGATCGGACAACAACTCGTTCAATGATCAGACTTCGAATGTTGGTGATTAGTTTAAGTGTGGGACCCAAGGTGCAAGTCGTTCGGATTGGCCAGTCGTTCGGATTGGCTGTTCGATCGGACAGCAGTCCGATCGGACGGCACTCCATCCTGGTCGACCTGTTCGTCTTACACTTGGTTGTTTTGATTGTTTGTCGTTTTTTATCGAGGTGTTGTGACAACGTGCTAAACAACAGAAACCTCGTCAATACTTGGTACTCCTGATCGGACATGAATCACCCAAATCCGATTAGTTAACTGTTCGAGACGGTGTTCCATGTTTAACCCGAAATCGGTGAACCTCGTGGATAGAATCCAGATCTTGGGCCACACAACCACAAGAATGAGTAGTAGGTCGGCACAAGCTCCGTTTCTATCGGTTTTGAAGGCATTGAGTGTAAAAGAGTTGAAAGAAAGTTAGAAAACCATCTTTCAATCCTTTTCATTGTGAATATGTTTAGATCTATGAAAGATCTTTGTTTATTCATGTGGAAATCGGTTAGATCTAAGTTTTTCTTGGTGGATTGAGGCCAAACAATGAAGTTCTTCAAGAACACATGATGACGTCATCCTAGAACACCTTGAATCTTGATGATTTCACGGTTAGAAGTTAAGATTAAAAAGATAGAAAGGTGTAGGAGTGCGTGTAGATTAAGGAAGTACAAGATTTAGGACGAGATCTTACCGGAGTTGCGAGAAATCGAAGGGAAAAGTGAGCAAGAGCACTGGTCGGACGTCAGTTGCCAAAAGTAGAAAGTGTGATGGTGACAAGGGGTATTTATAGGGTTTCCCAAAGTGGAAAGGAGGGGAGATAGGCTGGTCGATCGGCTAGCAGGCCGGCCGACTGGCTGATCGATCGAACTGCTGGTCGATTGGTTAGCTGCCTGGTCGACCAGTCACTTGGTTTGACGAGTTTTGCCGTTTCGATTGTGATTGCGAGCGATGCGAATGCGATAGAGTTTCCTATTCGAATTACTTTTAATGCCATCTACTATATCTAACATACAACCATCTTAATTCACTTGCTTTTAGCGTTTGCGATTGAGTTCCGATTGCGTTTCGATTGATTACCACAACACAACATATTAAACATGCACAGGTAACACATAAAGGCATACACACGTATAACAATACCCATAATGCATAATTCGTGCTGCGAGCGCGATTGCGATAAGCGATGAACATCAATAAATAGCGAATAAACTTCGATTATTAATAGATAATCCACATAATACAACCAACGTAAACGATAAAATAGACTAATTATAAGTCAAAGAAGTCAAAACATGATTAGAGCAGGGAGTGACAGATCGCAATTAGCGATCTTTTCTCCCTTTGACTTCAATCTTGACTTTGACTTTGACTTTCGAAACACGGGGTGTTACAGCCTCCCCTTGTTTAGGGAATTTCATCCCTAAATTAGGATTCAGCCGTAACAAACAACTGCGGGTACTTCGCCTTCATGTCGCTTTCGAGTTCCCAAGTGAACTCTGCGCCTCGTTTGCCTTCCCATCGAACCTTCACAATGGGAATGCGCGAGCGTCTGAGTTGCTTGGTTTGGCGGTCCATGATTTCGACAGGCTTCTCCACGAAGTGTAGTGTTTCGTTTATTTGGAGGTCGTCGAGAGGTACAATTAATCATGCTCAGCTAGGCATTTTCGGAGGTTTGACACATGGAAAGTCGGGTGGACATTACTAAGTTCCTCCGGTAGTTCGAGTCTATAGGCAACTTTTCCGATCCTTTCCAGAATCGTAAAAGGTCCAACATATCGAGGCGCTAGTTTTCCTTTCTTGCCGAATCTGACCACACCCTTCCAAGGTGATACCTTTAGGAGTACGTAGTCGCCAACGTCAAATTCAAGGGGTTTGCGTCGTCTATCGGCGTAACTTTTCTGTCGACTTCGAGCTTTCAACAAGTTGTCTCTAATTTGGAGGATTTTGTCAGTCGTTTCTTGCAACAGCTCAAGACCGGCTAATTGCGAGTGACCGATCTCGTGCCACACAATGGGCGATCGACATCTTCTTCCATATAAAGCCTCAAATGGTGCCATTTGTATGCTGGAATGATAACTGTTGTTATACGAGAATTCGACTAACGACAGGTATGCATCCCAATTACTACCGAAATCTATGACACACGAACGGAGCATGTCTTCAAGAGTACGGATCGTTCTCTTAGTCTGGCCGTCAGTTTGAGGGTGGAATTCGGTACTTAGATTAAGCGTAGTACCGAGAGCCGCTTGTAACGTTTCTCACAGTCGCGAGGTGAACTGAGCATCACAGTCAGAGATGATGTCGCGAGGCGTCCCATGATTACAAATGATCTCATTAGTGTAGATTCGGGCTAATCGTTCTACCTTGTAGTCTTCTCGTATTGGAAAAAAGTGAGCTGATTTTGTCAAACGGTCAACAACAACCCAGATGTTGTCGTGACCTGATGACGTGTGCGGAAGTTTTGTTATGAAGTCCATAGCTATACTCTCCCACTTCCACATAGGGATTGGGGGTTGCTCGAGTAAGCCAGAGGGTCTTTGGTGTTCAGCCTTAACCTTTGAGCAAGTCAGGCACTTCCCAACGTAGAGAGCAATATCCCTCTTCATGCCCGGCCACCAATACTTGTAGCGAAGGTCCTGGTACATTTTATCGGCACCGGGATGAATAGAATGCCGGGATTTGTGGGCTTCATCCATCAAAATCTTTCGCAATTCGGTCCGTTTAGGGATCCAAATTCGGTCCAGAAAATAAAAGATCCCATTCGACTTATTCACCAGTTGAGCTCCATCGTGGTAGATTCTTTCCTTCTTCAAGGTGCGTTCACTAAAACAGGCATGCTGAGCTTCGCGGATGAGGGTTTCGAGGTCTTATTGGGCTTGGACGTCACGAATGCTGAGCAGATAGCTCCGTCTGCTGAGGGCGTCGGCAACGATATTTTCTTTGCCTGGGTGATAACGAATCTCACAGTCGTAATAGCTGAGAAGTTCTACCTATCGGCGTTGATGCATATTAAGTTCCTTCTGATCAAAGATATGTTATAGGCTCCTATGATCGGTGAAGATCATACACTTGGTACCAAACACGTAGTGTCGCCAAATCTTTAACACAAAAACAACTGCGCCTAGCTTGAGATCATGGGTTGTATAGTTCTTCTCGTGGATTTTGAGCTGTTGAGATGCGTAAGCTATAACCTTGTCTCGTTGCATAAGGACACAACCGAGACCAAGGTTGGAAGCATCACAGTAGACAATAAAGTTATCATTTCCATCGGACAATGTGAGAACAGGAGCATTGCAAAGCATGTGTTTGAGGGTTTGGAAAGCAGACTCTTGTTCAGTTCCCCAAACAAAAGGCTTGTCTTTATGCGTAAGGGCGGTAAGCGGCACAACGATCTTTGAGAATCCTTCGATAAATCGTCGGTAATAGCCCGCTAGTCTGAGAAAAGAACGGACTTCAGATGGGTTCTTAGGTTTAATCCAACTCTTAACTGCTTCAATCTTCGCTGGATCAACGTGAATACCTTGACTATTGACAATGTGACCCAGAAACTGAACCTCCTCCAGCCAAAATTCACACTTGGAGAATTTGGCATAGATTCGATTCCCCTGGAGTAGCTCGAGAACCAAGCGTAGATGTTGCGCGTGTTCGGCCTTCGACTTGGAATAGATCAAGACATCGTCGATGAACACGATGACGAAACGGTCGAGATATGGTTTACACACGCGATTCATCAGATCCATGAAAACCGTGGGTACGTTGGATAAACCAAAAGGCATAACAACGAATTCATAATGGCCATAATGGGTGCAAAATGCGGTTTTGGGTATATCCTCCTCCTGAATGCGTAGTTGGTGATAGCCTGAGCGTAGATCGATCTTTGAGAAACACGTAGCACCTTGTAGCTGATCAAACAAATCATCAATGCGGGGGTAGGGGATAGCGGTTCTTGATAGTTAACTTATTCAATTCCTGGTAGTCGATGCACATCCTGAACTACCCATCCTTCTTTTTAACGAAAAGGACTGGCGCGCCCCAAGGAGAGGTGCTCGGGCGAATGAAGCCTTTCTCAAGTAATTCCTGAAGCTGACTCGAAAGTTCACGCATTTCGGACGGTGCGAGTCGGTAAGGAGCTTTGGCAACAGGGTTGGCTCCAGGAATGAGGTCGATACGAAAGTCAATATCACGACTTGGCGGCAGACCTGGAAGGTCTTCGGGGAATACATTCGGGAATTCACACACAACGGGGACATCGATTATACCCCGTCTTCCTTTCTTTTCCTTCTCCGCTACTACAATGTTAGCCAAGAAAGCTCTGTATTCCTTACGGAGATACTTCCTAGCTTGGACACATGACATGAGCTTGAGACCTTTCGAAGCAGTTTCACCATAGACACACAATAAATCACCATTCGCGAGGGAGAATCGGATCATCTTATCAAAACATACAACTTCAGCATGGTTTTTGCGAAGAAAGTCCATGCCTACTATGACGTCAAAACTTCCGAGTTGCATTGGAATAAGGTCGATGGGGAAGATGTGATTGTTGAGCTCAAGAGTACAATCACGAAGAACAGAATTAACGGCGACAGTTCTTCCGGTGGCGACTTCAACATCTAACGTCGAGGGGAGATGGGAGCGCTTACAACCAAGAAGCTTCTCGAATTCAAATGACACAAAGCAGTTATCAGCTCCAGTCTCAAACAAACATGAAGCATAAATACCATTCACAAGGAACGTACCATTGACCACGTTGTTGTCAGCCTGGGCTTGGCGCACATTGATGTTGAAAGTTCTGGCGCGTGCGGCTTGTTGCTGCTGTTGAGGCTGTTGCTGCTGGTGTTGCTGCTGCTGCTGCTGGGGCTCTTGTTTCACAACCCTATTCGGGCACATGTTCGAGAAGTGGTTGGGATCATCACATGAGAAGCAGACTCGGGCGTTGACCGCGGGTGCTTGAGCCACTTGTTGGCCTTGTGGGACTGGGAGTAGAGCTTGATGAGCAGTGGCTTTAGCTGGTGCTTGACGGGGACCAGTACAGCAGTTATCAGTGAAGTGACCGTACATATTGCAGTGGGCGCAGAAACGGCAGGCGAGACCCACCGGGCGATGATAAGAGCATGTTGGACAAGCAGGGTGGGGGCCTATGTATGCACGTTTTGCAGGCGGTGCATAAGTAACTGGTGCTGGTTGGTGATGGGACTGCTGCTGGGCCGGTACGGCTTGTACTGGAACAGCAGTGGTAGGGATGGCACAGTTCTTATTGCTGGAGCAGCTGTTGTTGTTCTTCTTCTTGCGGCATGAGGACTTGGACGATTGGGCGGCGACGGTTTCGGAGGTCGGTGCGGCGGTGACTTGATGCAGGGTCTTTGAAGGCTTATCCCAAAAACCAGCTTTTACTCGCTTATCTTTGATTTAAGCGGCAATGTCACACCCCGAATTTCCACGTGTCACCGGTGGGCCCGGTGGGGGATTAACGTGACGTAGTTGATATCATCATAGTCAAACAACACAATTTATAATGCACAGCGGAAGCAAATGAAAATAGATTTATTTCAACCATCGAATGTAATATTTAAGAATCACAAGTAGTCGAAATAGATCCACAGGCGGATCGGAATAAAAGGAGAAAATTGTTCAACAGATAAATGCATCCCAAAGCTTGCGAGACTCTATGATGCTAAGGAGAGACCAGCCTATTACGTACAGCACCTGCACTTAATCTTTTTGGGGAAAATACGTCAGTTTACACTGGTAAATACAATTTAACTGACTCATTTTGAAAAGATTTTAAAAATTGATTTAAATGCACAAGGCACAAAACATTTTTATAACGTGGGAATAATTAATCAAAGTTTAACTTGTAAAAGATTTACATGTTTGTTGTGCGTTCAGTCGCCCGAGTCGTGTCGGGTTTAAGGTTAATTGACACACCACTTAGTATAAGTCCGCGGCGGGAAGCCAACGTTTATACCTTAATAATGGACATAATACCGGGTGTACGCCTACACCCGGGTGTCAAGGTCGTGGCCAAAAATGATGCCAAGGATATCCGGGACATGGTCAATAAGCTCCCAAAGGCGTAAAAACAAACAAAACCAAGTTTTCAAACGGGTCACATTGATAGTACCCAACTACTAATGAGTTGGGGTCAATTGCCCGACCAAGCGGTATTTTATATACCGTACCCCCAAGCCCGTATAAGGGAAAATAAGTTAAAAGTATTTACCTGAGCAAGTATAACCACAAAAGAAAAATGCACGTGTCTTTTACTGGGCTCCTATTCTGGAACGAAGGTTATAATAACCTATTAGAATCCTAACGGGTCTTTTAACATAGCCTAAGCTTAGACCGGTTAGTTTCAAAGAATAAATATGGTTTAATCGCTAGGAATGCGAAAACCGGGACGAAATGTGATTAAGACCCTACAAGCTTGGATACTTGTATAATATGGGTAAACTAAACACATTCTGAATTTAGAGACTAAGATGATACGGTTTGACCCGTTTCGGCTAATATGCGTGAACTAGTCACATAAGCCGATCCGAACGCGAAAGTGCGTAACGAGTAACCATATAAGTCATATGCAAGTTTCCTGAGATGATATGTACCAAATATGTTGTAATATCAGTAAGGTATGTCCAATTATGCCCCAAATGACTTTAAACACCAATTACGCCTCATAAGGGCATTTTGGTAATTTTACATAAGCTAAAAAGATAAAAACGGGCAATCTGAGTTTTCATCTCTAGTTTACTGTTAAAATATGACATTCTTCTAAATATATCAGTAGGTATTAGACCTTTTATATAAAAACTAGTTTTGACATATACTATGTCGTAAAAATGCCAAAAAGGGTGATTTGGAGCCATTTCCGGGTTTTAAAAGAAAAGCTGATATTTTTATAATTCCAGAAGGCTCAAAATATTATATATAGCATAACAAATCAGTAGGAAAAAGTTTGGGGTCGAAAGGTTTAGTAAAACTCATTCTATGGCCGAAAAGGGCAAAACCGGCATAAGCCGAATTATACTTAAAACCTCAAATTATGCTCAGCCTAAAAATAAATAAAATATTTAAAATTCCCAAAATATTATTACATAACAGTGGGTATAAGGTTTTGGTATAAAATCTAAGTTTAAATAGGCTATGCATTAATTACGCTAATTATTCACTAAGAAAGCTTCTAATTACGCTAATGAGCATAACTCTTATTCTAGATTTCAAACTGATGTCAAATTTTGGGGACAAGCCTATATTTCAGCAACTAAGATGTCTACCCTTTTATATTTTCAAAAACCATGATTTTTTGACATTTGGGCATAACGGTCAACATATGGGCATTTAACGGAAACATGCACGTGATCAAGATATCTAATGAACCATGTTGTATAATCACAGGAGGATATACTAACATGTTATTAGGTCCAAAAAAAGCTCTAAGGCGATCTTAATCTTAACTAAAACGGGTCAGAACTGAAAGTCAAAGCGAAAGTCAAACTATGCGACTTTCGGTTCCGAACCGGGTCTAAACAGAAAATTGTCGAGTTGAACACGTTGGAACATGTTCTTATACTTATTACCAAGTTATATTAATGTTCAAACAGGTTACATGCAACCTACATTGCTAATTATGCATTAATTTGAAATTAAGCATTCTGTTGACTTTTTATGATTAACTTTGACTCGACAATTGACATGCTTAGAGTGGGAATCTGGAAACACCCTTTTAAGGATTTGTTACCCACTTAATTACCTTCCTAAAGGTACCTTTAATTCGTGATTTGACAGAGCACATTATGATTAATCACGAAGTCAAACCTTAATTACGACGGTTTGACTTTTACTTAATTAACTAAGTTAGAATGGATTAAAGGAGGTTAAGGACACTTACAAGAGTCCTAAGAAGGATTATGGAGCCTAAGAAAATGGGTTGCTGATCAGGGAAGCTCCAGAGAGTCTTGAACCAAAGTTCCAAGTGAGCAAGTGCCAAATGATCACACTCAAGTCCCTTATATAGTGAACTAGGAGCCTTAGGATCTTGCCAAGATAGTCTAGGGTAGTTAGGAGATGATCCTAGGTGTCCCTAGAGAGCTATTTACTGCCTAGCAAGCCCATAGATTCACAAATTTACGTTTTAAGTCGGTTAAACGAATTGGACAGGCAGCTGTCCAAAACTTACTGCCAGCGACGATCTTACGGTCCGTAAGCTTTAGGCCTTACGGTCCGTAAGGACCTCTTGCGGACCGTAAGCTAAGACCCTTACGGTCCGTAACCGACCTTACTGAAACATCTTCAGGTGCCTTCCTTACGGACCGTAAGCCTAAGGCTTTGCGGTCCGTAACCGATGGCCAGAGGACAAAAACTTGAGAACTTTCAAGTCTTGACCATGCATTCCAACTATTCCGAATTCAGTCCTCCCTTTTCAAATGTGGGCCATCTTGACCAGCCATTGCATGGCTAACTTGCTCTTACATGTTCCCCATTCAATTCAACTTATGAGGGTCTTGAAAATTTGACGGAGATTACCAAGAATGAGTCTTGGATTCTCATAGAAGTTGGCCAAGGAATAATTAACTATGTTAATTCTTATTCACAAGAATTTTATTTAGATTAGAAGTAGTAACAACCTATAATTCCAAAGTCCTTGATAAAGATGCAACTTTATTTATTTGAGAGCAACCAGTTATCATATGAGATGATCATTAATTGATTTAAGGATCTTGGGATTTATAAAAATTCGGGTCGCTCAGAGGTGATTTAATAACGTGTCGCCCTTGGGTCGTTCAGAGGTATTTTAAATAACATGACGCCCTTTTTATTAGAAATCCTACCACATATCTTTTTATTTAATCCGGTTTCTCTGACACGTCTATCATACATGACACGTGTCTTCATTCTAATGGACAGGAATTTTCGAGGTGTTACAGGCAAGCAAGTAAGTTTCTTCGATAGTTGCTGTCTTCGCGGCATGCGCAAAATCCGTAACACAGTCGGGTAGAGCTCGGATGTACTTCTTGATTGCCATGTCGGGCATTTTCACTTGATCGGGACAGATGATGCTGAGCTGCTTAAAGCGAGCAGTCAGGGCAGCGTTGTCACCTTCCTTCTCCTTAATGTTGCAGAATTCGTCCTCCAGCTTTTGGCGTTCATGAAGTGGGCAGAATTCATCCATCATGATGGCCTTTAACTCTTCCCATGTCAGCTCATAGACTGCATCATTCCCGCGTTTGTTTCTCTCGGCCATTCACCAGTCTAGTGCGCGGGACTGGAAGACGCTGGTAGCGTTTAGGGTACGGAGATTTTCAAGACAACCGCTCTGGCGTAGAGTGACTTCGACGGAATCGAACAATTGGAACATAGCTGTTAGGCCATCTTCTCCAGTGAATTCCTTTGGACCGCAAGCCTTGAACTGCTTGAAGCTAAAAGCAGTCTTAGGAGTAGCTTTAGGAGCGTCAGTTCTGGATTCCTCAAACGATTTGCTAACATTTTTCATAAATCTCACTCACGATCTGAGGCACAACCTTTGCCACTTGTTTAGCGAGGATAGCAGTAAGGCGTTTGTCCCTCTGTTCTTGACGAGAGAGTCATGGGTGACGGGGTCCAGATGATGGTCCAGTTGACATTGTCTGCAACAGACACCGTCATAGGTCTCAGACACATCATAATCGAATCTCACATCACACGTCTAATACTTACTAAAGCTCAGGAACACAGGGGAAACATGTATCACATAAACACGTAGGCACATAATCACAGATTCACAGAATCATAGGAGCACGTAAGCACGTAAGGCACAGAATCACAGAAGCACATATAACATATAGTTCTCCTAGAAGCACACAGAGGCAGTCATAATACAGAAACCTATTATTCAAAGTCGTGCGAGCGTTCGAGAATAGAGATTGCGATTTACATAGCGTATAGTACGGTAAAAGCGATCATCGATTCGAGATAGATGTGTAGTGTAGTCTGTGTGTGTTGATTGAAGCGGGAGGCGAAAAGCGAAATAACTACTAAATTTGAAGCATATAAACAATAAAAACACATAAAACACGCATAAAATCGGCAAATATCAGAGTCGGCAGTTGCGGGCTCAGAATCAAAACATATGAAACTCGAGAAATAGATTGTCTCAGGCTCGATAGAATTTGACTACCCAAAGTGATTCGACTATTCACATGGACCTTTAGCATACGCTTTTGACTTTTAGAACTGTGATCTCGCCTCGAATCTGGGCGAATGGCACGCATTCTTTCAGCTAAAACGCAACTTCAGGTCATTGGAGTCCGTCGAGACTTTGGTGAGTGTTTTGTAAAACATAATCGATCGGAATAAGCTGTCAAGGTTCGGGTTTCACCCCTGGCTTAACAACTTTGTTCCGGTTTTCGATAGAAATAGCGATGAAAATCCACGTCAAAGTATGGATTTTACTCCTGATTCAACGCGAATTCTCGCGTTTTATAGATAAATAGAGATCAATAAGTAATTTAATCGAGAGTTTGCGGTTTTCACACCTATTGTCGACTCGTTTGTGTTCGAAAAGTTGTGCCGTGATAGTGTGGTGGAAGCGAGAATAGCGAGATATAGCACATAATCTCGTATCCAACCCTAAGGATTCGTACAAGTCGGTCTGTTGGTTCCTAACTATAGACTAGGTCTCTAAGATGTTGACCCGGACTAGGTCGAGTCTGGCCTAATTCCCTATAGTTATGGCTCTGATACCAATCTGTCACACCCCAACCGATGGCGGAAACATCGGGGCCTGACACTGAGCGAAATAGATTGTCCAGAAGTTTCCATAACAACTATATTTACCAAATATTTATAGCAACACGTCCCATACCATGTCATAAATGATAATACAATTATTACAGAAAAGATCTAGTCAAATTGTTCTGTTCCGACAACTCAGATTTTTATTACAGACAATTGCTTATTGTTGACCTAGGTATTTCCTAGCCTCGATTTCACACCAAAGAAAGCAAATACGCATCCTAAGCACCTGTCACATACGTTAAAGTAAAAGTCAATACACATAGTGTAAAGGTGAGCATACAAGTTTGATAATAGCATATAGAGTTCGAAAGCGTTACGCATAACCAACAAGTACATAGAGTGAAATGAGTCATGTTAGTTATCGACATGAACCTATCGGTACCAATGACTGCGGGTTGACTGCCCAAGGCAGTTCGCGATACATTCTCACCACTGTGAGCCATGTAGGTGATTGTCCTTAACAACCCCCGAGTGAACGGGTGCTGAGTCCAAACTAATAGTACTATCGTTGCTAAGGTAGGTGGACAACATTCCATATGTAAACATAACAAACAAGCATTCATTAAGTCACGTATAACATGCGGTAACGGTTAGCGTTTAAAGTATTGCGTAGTGTGTTCGATGTGATTTAGTATAAGTAACGTATGTAACACCCAAAAGTGCGTAAAGCAAAAAGGGATCGAGTATACTCATAGCGGTTCATGGATTGAAGGGAGCGCTAGAGAGTAGGGTTGGCCTGAACAGATTGAATATCATAACGATAAGCGACGCGTAAAATGGAACAAGTGAAGGTTGGGTCGATCAACAGTTCGATCGGATGGTAGTCCGATCGGATGGCCGGTCGTTCGGTTGACAGTCCACTCGGATGGTCATCGGGTCGGGCGACCTTCGAGTGGATTTTTTCTTCCTTTGAGAAGGATGTGTTTGTGTATGATGGCTTTACTTTTGAAGTTTTTATTGTAGCATTTTGAAAAAATAGAAGTATCTCTACCTTTCAGGTCGGTCGATCGGACGGTCGTTAGATCGGCCGGCAACCCAATTGGTTGGGCACTTCAGTGAGAACAAGTTCACAGCAGGTTGTCACTCGATCGGACGGTCGTTCGATCGGGCGGCATCCTTTGTGCATTGAACATGTTGAAAATTGTTTAAGTGTTGAAGTTTAATTGTCACATGTTCGAGCGGTTAACCCGATCGGATGGTAGTCTGATCGGACAACAACTCGTTCAACGATCAGACTTCGAATGTTGGTGATTAGTTTAAGTGTGGGACCCAAGGTGCAAGTCGTTTGGATTGGCTAGTCGTTCGGATTGGCTGTTCGATCGGACAGCAGTCCGATCGAACGGCACTCCATCCTGGTCGACCTGTTCGTCTTACACTTGGTTGTTTTGATTGTTTGTCGTTTTTTTATCGAGGTGTTGTGACAACGTGCTAAACAACAGAAACCTTGTCAATACTTGGTACTCCTGATCGGACAGGAATCACCCAAATCCGATTAGTTAACTGTTCGAGACGGTGTTCCATGTTTAACCCGAAATCGGTGAACCTCGTGGATAGAATCCAGATCTTGGGCCACACAACCACAAGAATGAGTAGTAGCTCGGCACAAGCTCCGTTTCTATCGGTTTTGAAGGCATTGAGTGCAAAAGAGTTGAAAGAAAGTTAGAAAACCATCTTTCAATCCTTTTCATTGTGAATATGTTTAGATCTATGAAAGATCTTTGTTCATTCATGTGGAAATCGGTTAGATCTAAGTTGTTCTTGGTGGATTGACGCCAAAACATGAAGTTCTTCAAGAACACATGATGACGTCATCCTAGAACACCTTGAATCTTGATGATTTCATGGTTAGAAGTTAAGATTCAAAAGATAGAAAGGTGTAGGAGTGCGTGTAGATTAAGGAAGTACAAGATTTAGGACGAGATCTTACCGGAATTGCGAGAAATCGAAGGGAAAAGCGAGCAAGAGCACTGGTCGGACGTCAGTTGCCAAAAGTAGAAAGTGTGATGGTGACAGGGGGTATTTATAGGGTTACCCAAAGTGGAAAGGAGGGGAGAGAGGCTGGTTGATCGACTAGCAGGCCGGCCGACTGGCTGATCGATCAGTCACTTGGTTTGACGAGTTTTGCCGTTTCGATTGCGATTGCGAGCGATGCGAATGTGATAGAATTTCCTATTCGAATTACTTTTAATCCCAACTACTATATCTAACATACAACCATCTTAATTCACCTGCGTTTAGCGTTTGCGATCCGATTGCGATTGCGTTTCGATTGCGTTTCGATTGATTACCACAACACAACATATTAAACATGCACAGGTAACACATAAAGGCACACACACGTATAACAATACTCATAATGCATATTTCGTGCTGCGAGCGCGATTGCGATAGGCGATGAACATCGATAAATAGCGAATAAACTTCGATTAATAGATACTCCACATAATACAACCAACGTTAACGATAAAAAAACACTAATTATAAGTCAAAGAAGTCAAAACAGGATTAGAGCAGGGAGTGACAGATCGCAATTAGCGATCTTTTCTCCCTTTGACTTCAATCTTGACTTTGACTTTCGACACACGGGGTGTTACACCGTGGGCAGAAACGTATCTGTACTACCAAGATTTTGCAAGATTCAGCGTATCTTAGCGTTAACCACGCCCCGTGCTGAGCTGGGCACGCCCCCGTGGTGGGTATAGAAGCTTCCACAGCTTTTTCCTTTATGTAGATGCCCGACCACGCCCCCGTGTCTAGTGGGCACGACCCGTGGTCAGTTTTTTGTTTCTTGTTTTTGCTCTTGGGGATGCTGTCGAGGGGTCGGGCATGTCATGTCTATTCCTTTTCTTTGTATTTATGTGGGTTTTTGCTGTTTATTTGTTCTTTTTGCTCGTTTAAGCTTTTTGGTCCTGTAAATTCAAAAGGAAGACAAAAGCACACTTTTTCCAACATTAGTACTAAAAAGGGTTAGTTTTGTGCCTCATTTGATGTAATTTATATGTTGCATTTTGCACACATGAAATACCTCCACACTTGAATATTTGCTTGTCCTCAAGCAAAACTCTTTATTATGTGGCTTACACACCCAAATAGAATGGGTGGAAGAAAAGTTTTGGGCTTGTCTTGAGGGTCGGGAATCCAAGATCTTTATTGGGTTTTATTTTTATTCTATTTACAATCCTATTCGTTATGATTTATTTAGAACGTTTCATAAGAGAAATTACTTATTTGGGCATAACATGCCTCTTTAAAATTCCATTTATATACAAGTTCACATACCTCACGGGAGATCACTCAACATTCGGCCGAATATGTATTTTTGTGAAACACTCGAGACCTGCATGGAACTTACTTCTACCATATGCTTGCCAAGCAATCAATCATCCTCCTTTTTAACTATGAACCTTCTTAAATATCAAGAGGACTTTTTGGGAAAGGGTTAGGCTTGAGCTAAAGGTAGGTGGTTTTGGTTACTGGTTAGTAAAAAGGGCTAAAAGCGTAAAAAGCGTCGGTCGTCGTAAAACCTTTTGTTTTTGTGACTTTTATTCTAACTGAGCATTTTTAAACAAAGTTTCTTTGAGAAACTTGTTTGTTTATTGCTAGACTTTCATTTTTTTCGATAGAGAAACGTCACAAGAAAACTGAGCTTTCTACTAAAATAAAGGGGTTAAAAAGAAAAAGGTTTTGGTGGGTAAAGGGGTGTTTGTTTTGTGGGTTTAGAAATGAAAAGGTTTAGGCTCAAAGGGGTTAACTAGGGTGATTCTGGGTAGGTGACAAAGAAAATGAAAAATAATTGTGTTGAAAGGAAAATGGCTTAGTCCTAATGCCTCAGTCATTTACTTACTTGGGTTTAAGTTGATAAGGACCGGGAATGTATTGTTGTGGCAAGTTCTAGAGTCGTAAGAACCAAGCGGCTATTCACACAAGAAACGAAAAATGAGCATTTAGTTTAAAGATGTATGTTTATATGCTCAATAAAGGCTCAAAACTCACTTGCTGTGGGAATGGGTTTATAATATGATCAAGTATATATAATCAAATTTTAATTAGATTTGTCATGCCTTTTCATAATTTTCTTATGTTAGTTCTTTTTATCACGACGCTATCGGTTGTAAATTTGTAAAAATATAACCTTTTTAGAGCTTGTTATTCCTAAATTAAACCAAGACAAGTAAAAAAATGATTTTTTTTTGAAAAAAATTGAGGTGATTAGCGGTTCCAATAGAGTTTTGTGTAAGGCTTGTTATTAGGACTTGCAAAATTCAAGGTTTTAGCATCCCCCCACACTTAAATTACACATTGTCCTCAATGTGTCACAAAAATGAGTTTTTAGGTTGATTAAATGTGTAAAAAGGTGTTGAAAAACAAAATTTTGTGTTACTGGGCGTCTGGCCACGGCCCCGTGTTGGTCTGGGCATGGCCCCGTGGTCAGATTGCTAGTAACGAAATTTAGCAGAAGGCTGGGCACCGGGCGTGTTCAATGAGCACGACCCCATGTCCAGTTACCTGAACTGGGCAAATTTTTGCAGAGCCTTGGGCACGGGGCGTGTTGGGTTGAGCACGGCCCAGTACTGAACTTGCTGTAATGCTGGAAAATTATCGGGAAGCTCTATTTTTGTGCATGGGGTGTGGTTTTAAAGTTCCCTTGGTAACCTCCACCTTTTTGAGTGTATTCAACCATTACAACATCATCCAAACACCATTAAAAACCATCATTCATTCAAGAGTGAGATACATAGTTCCTAAAAATTAAAAATAAAGTTGCTAAAAAATCAAAAACTACAAAGATCCTAAGATAGATAGGTCATAACATGTTGGAAATCACTAAGGAGTTCTACCCTTAATGTTGTAGGAATGACAAAAACTCGAAAATGACTTTCCGGTACTTTAAGGGCTTTGTAGAACTCGGAACCGGGGAATGTCTTTTAAATGTCATTGAGCCATTCCTCTATCTCCCTAGGGAGAAATAAGGCAGGCTCATTCTCCACAATATCTTGTGGAGGCGGCGCAACGGCTACCGGAACCCCGTGTAGTACGTCTAGAGGAGGTTCCGGAGGCATGACATTCCACTCGGCTGGAATAATGACTTCCGGGATGACACTCCACCCACTTTGTGCGATGATTGGCACCATGGGAGGAGAAGCAAGAATATTCAACCTTTGGTGCAAAAGGTTGACTTCTTGAAGGCAACCCTCTAACCCCACCGACAAATGGTTAATACGGTCAATTAAGGCTTCTTCCACTGCTGTCATCTAATCAATGGCTTCTCACAAGGCGTACACATAGTTGACCAAGGAGTCTTCCACCGATGTTCTTCTTCCCCTTCGATCGTTCCTTGAGTGAGCTGAGGATGTTCCGCTGTTCCGACTCGACATTCTAAGAAAACAAGTCAAAAAGTTCAAAATAATGAAACCGTAACTCTGGCCATGGCCCCGTATTCGCTGAGCACGGCCCCGTGGCCACCATTTTGCAGGTTTTTAAACTTAGGAATCTTATAGTTTTAAATTATATTTCTGAGCTTTGAGACATTTCTGAGCGAAAATAACTTAAAACAATGTTATAAAACTTATTTTTGATAAGATTCCTTGGTTAAAAACCAAGCAAATATCACAATAAAGCTTGAAAACATGGAAGTTTAAAGCTTTATTGGAGGTTTGAGTAGTTTTTGGAGAAGAAAGCAAGAGACAAAAGTGGTAAAGACAAGATGGTTGTTGGGAACCTTCTTTGGAATATACCTTGTAGGGTATATGTGAAAATCCCAGCAGATCTTGGTCTTTGAAATGGTTCCAAATTTGCAGGAATCATGCTGTCTTTATAGAAAACGACAGCACACTGACCATGGCCTCGTGTATGCGGGACACGGCCCCATGGTCAGACATGACACTGACACATTTTGTCCATATTCTGAACACGGGGCATGTTGGCCTGGACACGACCCCGTGGTCAATTTTTAGGCAGGCACGGGGCGTGTTGACCTGGACACGGCCCCGTGGCTAGAGAGTTTTATGAAGCTTCGTCTTATTTTAAGGAATTTATCCAGATCGGGCGGTTCCTTACTGGACGGAACAACACCGAAGTGGCTAAGGTACCTTAATTGCCCTTGCTTTAGACAAGAACGCAAGAGGTTATCGAAAAGGGTAAAACCTAAGCTAAATACCTGTAGGATCGGGGAATCGATCTAAACGAGTCGATCAGAAGAGTTCTTGACCAAATCAGAGGCTGAATTCATTGATTTGATCTTCATTCAGCTTGATATGCACTTAGAAGTAGATTAAATGTCAATTGTATTGATTTGATAGCTATTACAGATCGTACGACACTTCGGCAGAGCTTCGCTACTGGAATCACACACACACAAATGAAGAACCAAGACCTCCTATATATAGGAATGTCTAGGTCGCACGAACTGGCCAGTTCACACGAACTGGTCACTTCGTGTGAACCTGCTGGTTCAGACCTGTTTCCCATTTTTCTCGAACTACGCGTCTTGGTCTATCTATTCTATTACATGACTCGATACAAGACGAAGTCAACAGACATATGCACCAACAAACTCCCCCTTGGATGTTGACGAGTCTTCAGTGTATTGAGTCTTCAGTCTTGATCAGTCTTCTTGCTCTCTCCAAAGTATCTGTCACTGTAAGCATCCTCATCAATCTTTCTCTTTCTCTCTCAGAATCTCAACCTGGCTCTATCCTCTCTTTAATTCTCTTGATCACGTCTCTTGATTCCTTAAGTTTGTCAGCATCAGCAGTTTCTATCTCGCGCTTTGTTCCAAGATCTGTATCTGGCTATTCTGTCTTCAGACTCCCCCTTTGCTAACAAACTCCCCCTTAAGTGCAACTGGGATCGCAGTCTAGAATTCACTATCTGCAAGCTTTCACATGTTTAGTAACGTCTCCTGGCTCTCCGTAGCAATAAGATCAGAAACCTGGCTTTAATCTGCATACGCTCAGGAGTCGAAACCTAGCTCTTTCAAAGCTTTCTTCCTGCACATACTCTACCCAAAAGTAAATTTCTCACTTGTTTAAAATTTAACAATTTTAATCTCTGCTAAACCACTTGAATTCGTAACACAAAAATTTGGTTTCAAATTAATGAACCATTTAATCATTTCAAAATCATTTATCTTTTCAAACAAACTCTCCAAACCCTGTTGTCGTTCATCATGTTTAGCACTTGGAATTTTGAAAATCAGCTTTTCAAACATTAGTTGTCGAAAATAAGATGAAATAATATCTTTTTGAGTTTTTCAAAATTTTATGCTAAACACATTCTTTTTGGATTTTTAACTTTAATGAAAAGCAGTAAAGAAATATTTAGAGACAATATTTTTGTGAGTTTGTGTAAGAGGATCATATCAGTTGTTGAGACAAATCACTAACACCGTTGACCTTTTTAGACTTTAAGTTCTAAACGATTCACTTAGATTGTCAGTATACTGATCCACTTAAATTTTCACACAAAGTTCAATTGTTTCGAGATACGAGATTAGTGTTTTAATGGACTTAACTTATTTGCGTGTCCCACCTCAGATTATACTCCCGTATCCAGACTCCTATATTCAGTCTTACAGGTGAATGTACACTAACGATATCTGTAAACGGGTAATGTGAGACCATGAGAGCTCAGGTTAGAACTTTCGTTCAGACAAAGAGATGATGGCTCATCTTTAGGTGTGTCCCGTTTGGGGAACTTTTCTTCAACAACACATGATTAGCATTTTTCAATGTTTCATCATTTTTTATGCTGAGGGTGAGCTTTATGATTAAAGTAGTGCAGAGGATTATACGAGGACTAGGCTATTGCTTCCACAAAATTAGAAGTCCTGGTATAATACCCCAGATATCATCACGTACAAAGACCTAGTATGTCAGAAATAGAACACCCTTCAAACAAGATTTCGAGGGTTACCCATATATCCGAGAGATGTTCCCCACGAGATAAGTAAGTATTTGATATTTAGGTTTATATCTTGAAAACAATCTACTGAGCGTGTAAAAACCTACTGACATATCATCAGTGAGACCGTTTATCACATTTGACTTTTTCATATCTTTAGTGTGCTGTGATAGTCCACTGATGTACTATCATTTCCTCTTTTTCACAACAAAACTCATACTAGTTTAAAAATCAAAAATGAGTTTTCAATGTTTTTGGCTTTTTGGATTTTATCATGTTTTTGGCTTTTTAGATTTTATCATGTTTTTGGATTTTTCAAATTTTCAAAATTTCTAAACTTTTTACTCCCCCTAAAATCAAAAATATGTTTCATTTTTTGATTTTTCGGGAAAATTTGAAAATAAAGGCAATAAACTGTACAAATAAAATGACAAACTGATGTGAATTGCTTCAATTCTCTATTCACTTAGCTTAAACAATCATAACTCCCCCTGACAACAAACTATTTTCCTATTATGATTTCAAAATACTTACGTTTGTTTTAATCAAAATGGTTTTTCCTGAAAATTAGTTTTGTTGATTTCACACATCATGGGGTTTCATCACATTGTTTTCAAAATACCACTTGTAAGTTCACTTCTCCTTTCTTTAAACCACTTGTAAAATCTAACATTTTTAGGTTTTTCACAAAAACATTTTTCAAGAATGATTTTTCAAAAATGTTTTTTCAAGAATGATGCCGATTCATGCTCCACGATTACCAACTTGGGAGATCCGGCAAGTACCACATAAACATTTTTATTTCTAAGAAAGATGCCGATTCCTACTCCCCAATTACCAACCTGGGAGTTCCGGCAAGTCATGATTTTTTTAAGCATGGAATACAAACACCCTAGCCTAACCAGCTTTGGGTGCATCCGAGTTATTTTCACTCGGTGTTTGAACATTTCTTTTTGATTCATAAAAATCTTTTATCCCTTTGGCCCTACCATCGACCATTTTTCCAAAAATATGTTTCACTATTCCATTAAAAGATTTTTCGACATCGAATTCTTTCTTTTCAGAATAGAGTTGACATCATTCATTGGCGGAACTGAATTTTCTCTTTTTAGCTCATTTTGTGGCTCCCCTGACTTTGACGAGTCAGATTCATCGCAAGAGATAACATCTGATTTCTTAACAGCCCACTTGTGATTGTTAAGGTGCACATTTCTTTGGTAAAACCTTTTAGAACATTCACCAACTTCAAATGTAGAATTTTTAAACACTTTGAATTTTTCAGTTGGTGGTTCAGTTTTATCAACAACTTTTTCTTTGAGTTTAAGAGACACTCCCTGCTGTATGTTGGTTGCCTTTGGATAGTTCCAGGCAATGTGACCAACATTTTTACATCGGTAAGAGGTTCTTGTCTCCTTTTTCTGATTAGCTTCATTCTTCTCATGTTTTTGTTTTTCTGCAAGAAACGCTTTGTTCGATTGCTTCCAGAATGAGCTCTTTTTCTCTTCTTCAGAACTTGCCCTTGAAACAAATACTGTTTTTGATTTAAAATCTTTAACATTTTGATTATTTTCAACATCAAAACCCAACCCCTTCTTTTTGAAATTGCTTTTATGATTCGGTTTCTTTTGATGACCTGGACCAAAACCTTTCTTCTTGTTTAAACGTTGTTGAACTCTAGAAGTATATTTAGGTTTTGAAAATCCCATTTTATCTTTTATTTCTGAAAATTTTATTTTTATCAATTTAAAAACTGTTTTAATATTTTCGATTTTCACATTTTTAATTGGAAATTCCTCATCAGAATATAATTTGTCTGAATTATTCAAAGTATATGTTACTTTGAATGTTTCATCGTTCAAATTATTTTTTGACATCAGAAAATATTTATTGTAAACCCTTTTGACCGATGATTTTGAACTGTCAACTGATGAACTTGAGCTCTTAGATTTAGACTTTGACTCTGACTCCTCATCCTTATCCAACACCTGATCGACCAATTTCTTTATTAACTCAGACTCATGATCAGTGTCAGACGATGTGAATGTGACATCAATGTTGTCTGGTAACTCATCAGTTGTTTCAGACTTTAACTTTATATTGACAGGTTTTATGAGTTGTTCCGAATTTGGTTTTCTAGGAGAATAACCTTCCCAGATCGGAGGCGGACACTTGTTATAATTTGCACTTTGTTTCTTACCAGTATCCATATCTTCCGACTTCTTATCTTGAAAGGCTTCAAAACCTGCTACTGTCGAATAGATTCTATCAATCAAGTAATCAGAACTTGAGTAACTCATTAGCAATCGTCTGATTCTTTCATTCTCGATCTTTTCAGTCTCTCATTCCAGCTTCAACTTTGCACACTCTTCAATATAGTGATTGATGGCCTTCTGCTTAGACATCATCGTTGCATTCATCATTGTCAAAGCATCTTCTCTTTCTGAGTTTGTCTTTTCCAACTGGTTGACTGTTCTGTTCAACACATCATAAAATTCTTTCACGTACTTAACATCGAACAATAATTTTTCTTTCATCTCGTTGAGCTCACTATACTTCTTATCTTTTTCTTCGCAATGTTTGCATGGTTCCAAACATTTCAGACAAGGTTTTGTGACGTCTACAATCTTTTCAGCAACTTTAACTTCTTCACTCTGTTCATTCTTCTCTTCCTGAGCAACATTCTCACATTTTACCTCTTTCTTTTCTTTTGCTACTCGTTTCTCCTTTAGCTTCTCCAATTTATCTGCAAAAAAGAATTTGAAACTTTCAGGAGGTAGATGAGTTTTACCAATGTTTATTTGTTTAATTTCTTCATCATCATCACTGCTATTAATTGATGATTGATCAAAGACTGGTGTCTTTTCTGAACTATCTTCTGAAGAAATAGATTCTCCATCTTGAATTTTCTCATCATTTGCAAACACATCCATCCATTCTTTCATCAACTCTGGCTCTTGAATGATCTGTGCAATAAATGCTCTAAACTTTGAGTTACTTTCAGCCGGAATATATTTGTCCCAGCTAAATCCCTCTGGCAATCTTTCATCTTCTTGATCTGGAGGCAAAGTAATACAAGCTTTCTTCTTTCCATCTTCAATCGGAATAGCACAGGATTATGACGGTTGTTGAGCTACCTGATGATATATTGCTTTCCGATAATATTCATTGTTCCCAAAAGGATTCTGATCTCCACCTGCTTCTCGGTTGGTACATTCCCTCTTGAAATGTCCTTTTTCCCTGCACCGAAAACAAGTAACTTTAGACTTATCAAAACCTAAAGTAGAAACATAGCATTACGTAAGTCATCTCTTCCTGTAATCTGCTTAATTTCTCAGCTCTCCTTAACACGCTCACTAAACACCACTTAATATCCATCAGCTCCAATTCCTCAGCATCAATCTGATCATAATCCTCTTTTGTTAACATAGGATTTCCGATTCTTCCCGCAACCAAACTCTCATATGATTCTAACACAGTAACTAGTAATGCCATATGACCTTTAGCGACTTCTTCAGAGAAATTCTGACCGTTCTGAAGATGCAACGCGATGTTGCATTGTAGCACATGATCATTACCATTGTTTGAGCTTTGAGATTGATAATTTGAAGTTGAAACATTAGGATTAACACTCGGATATGAAGAAAATCCACTGTTGTTGATTGATCTTTGATTGAGTGATCCAGATGAGTTTTCTGCGCTGAAAGCGGTTTGAATCTTCGGACTTGCTTCAACACTTTGAACATTACCTTTGAAATACATCTTGATATCTTGTTGACCACTTGAATTGTTCATTCTAACGATCTTTTGTTGTTCAAGATCTTGTCCTTCAAGTTTTTCAATGAATTAAGCAATTGTCAATCTATCATACTCTCCGGTATTCTTCAAAATCATTAGATATGTACCCCATTCTTTTTGAGGTAAATCATCGGCTAATTTCTCAACCCATTCTTCACGAGCTTTTTTGATATCCAAACGACTCATTGAACGTACTAAATGACAATATCTCTCTATAAGAGTTTTTGTAGATTCTCCCGGCAAACTTAAGAACAAGCCAAATTCTTTCTTTAATAGTGACTTTTTATTCTTGATCATCTCCGTACTTCCTTGGAATTTTGTACGTAGTGCTTCTCAAATCGAACGTGCACTATCATCATGTTGAAGTTATATGAAAATGTCTTCTTTCACAGCTTGTTGAAGTAAACTGATCATCATTTTTTCTGCCTTGTATACTTCTCTTTCTTTTTCCGTAAATTCAGAAATATTCTTTACAACTCCCACATTATTACGAGGTCGAATGTACTTAGTTTCAATACACTCCCAAGACCTTAGATGATTTGCATGAACCCAGTTTTCGAAACGTTCTTGCCAACTGTAATATTCTTCAATGCTCATTAGCTTTGGGGGTTTCTGCAACGTTCCCGTTTCATTTTCCACGTTTACATTCTGAGCAACAGTAACAGGAGTACCCGGGGCAGTAGCAAATGCATTATAAAATTCATTGTCCATGTTTCGGTATCGAAAATTCACAATAACTGATTGTTCAAACGAGCTGAGTTTGAAACGAACTGAGAACCACAAACGATCTGACTTTGGTGCGATCTGGAAACACTGTTAAACGATCTGGTCAACCTGTGCGACCTGGAGAATTCTCACACGACCTGAACAGAATCCAAACGACCTGATGTAATGACAAACCGTACGATCTGACCAGAGTTTCAAACCGTGCGACTTGACCTGATTAAACCAAACGATCTGACCACCTTCAAACCGTGCGACCTGATATGATTCAAACCGTGCGAGCTGGGTTCACTCCGTGCGAATTGGAGTCCATTTCACACGACCTGACGAGATTTTCAAGCGACTTGAAACATTTTCACACGACTTGACACACTTCGTGCGAGCTGGATCAAACTTTCACACGATCTGAAGGGGTTTCGAACGATCTGACATGTTTTTAACACGGTTTGATCAATTTTATCAAGTTTTAAGCTGAATTAGGTTCTGATTTGTTCAAGGATTGATTAAAACAGTGTTTTACGGGTTATATGTCAAAATCAGACCATTTTATCCGTGAAATCTTAGTTAATTTGATGAAAAAGTGTAGAAAAATGAGTAGAAGTGAGTAAAAATCATATTTTTCCTTGAAAACAAGCTGAAATGGTAAGAACTCTTCCTCCTGAGCTTTGATACCACTTGTAGGATCGGGGAATCGATCTAAACGAGTCGATCAGAAGAGTTCTTGACCAAATCAGAGGCGGAATTCATTGATTTGATCTTCATTCAGCTTGATATGCACTTAGAAGTAGATTAAATGTCAATTGTATTGATTTGATAGCTATTACAGATCGTACGACACTTCGGCAGAGCTTCGCTACCAGAATCACACACACACACACAAATGAAGAACCAAGACCTCCTATATATAGGAATGTCCAGGTCGCACGAACCAGCATTGTCTAGTTCGCACGAACTGGCCAGTTCGCACGAACTGGTCACTTCGTGTGAACCTGCTGGTTCAAACCTGTTTCCCGTTTTTCTCGAACTACGCGTCTTGGTCTATCTATTCTATTACATGACTCGATACAAGACGAAGTCAACAGACATATGCACCAACAATACCGGTGGGCGAAACCGACCTTTATTCCCCTTATCCGGGCTCTCGTTAAAGAAGGTATATGTCGAATCGCTCAGGTCTATAAATGCATCGGCAGAGACCGATGGAGAGTCCTTCACGACACAATTGACACAGGGACAACTATCGCTCATGTCCTCACAAGAGTTAGAGGTGCTTTCGGTATCGACGATGTTGTTAGATTCCGAATGCGTCCCCAATAATTCTCCTTGATTATCGTCTTGTGATAAATAACTTGTATCCATCTCAAGTTCTTTTAATAATTGGAGAATTATTTCATCGAGCTGACATAATTCTTCTAAAATTATGTCATCCAAAAGAAATGGTTGAGGGCACTCAGGGGAGAGATAAGGATCGTTTTTATATTCGCCCATCTTAAGGTTACAGGGAAACAATAGGTCTATATAGTGGGGAGTGTAATTTAGAAAGTAACATTCTAATTCTTTATGAGATCCACCACATATTTGACACCACGCACCATAAGAGGGGCGAAAGTAAAAATAATCAATATCACTCATGTTTGTGTCAGAAATTACCAACCGTCGGGATCTTACGGTTCTGTTTTCAGTAACTGGTGTTTGGACACGGTGGCGTGTTCAGTGGGCACGACCCCGTGCTGAAATCTGCAGACGCTGAAAAATTAAGAAAAAATCCTAAAAAAATAGAAAAATAAGGAAAAATGATTAAGCCATTGATTCCTAACTTTCTTAAAATCCCTGTGTCCCTGGCAGCGGCGCCAAAAACTTGGTGTGTGCGAAGCGTGATATATTTTTATTGATATTTTAAGCAAATTTTACGCATTAGTCAAGTTTTAAATTTATAAAACACGATATTCTACTAACACTAAACACACACTTGGGCAAGTGCACCCATTATGAGCGTAGTATAGTGTTGGTAAGATACCGAGGTCGTCCAATGACACAAGAGCTTTTAGTACCGGTTTATCCTCAACGTCTAATCAAGCTAACATTTTTGAGAAAAGGTTAAACATGAAAAATAAAACCAAAAATGCAGAATTAAAAATAAAATAAAAACATATAGACAAGATGAATCACTTGGATCCGACTCGCCTTTTAAGTATCCTTTGATGATTTTTGCACTTTCGGACTTTTTAAGAGATTATCTTAGTTATAGTAGTAGGCCCCTCTTTTGAAGGTGATGTTACCCTCAACCCAGTGGTTTGAGTCAGCAAGGATACAATCCCAAAGAGTCGGAATATTGAAAGATAATTAATTAAGTTATTAATGCGAAAAGTGGTAGGCCCCTCTTTTGAAGGTGACGTTACCCTCGGCTAAGTGGTTTGAGTCAGCAGGGATACAATCCCAAGTAGCCGGTTTAATATATTAATAGTAGTTTACATATGAGGGGGTCAAGCCATTCACACCCCCGCCATCCAATACCAATAGGTATTGAAGGAGGTCCTAGTAAGCTTGACCCAGGTCCTTGCAGGATCTATACACTGAACAAGGCAAGAACCTTATTAAACCATTCCCTTAACCCCCGACCAGGTAGCCAACATACCTCTATATAGACTGTAGAGATATGAATGATGTAAATCTTTTACTTTATATAGACAGTAAAGTAATGCCAATACACCACAGACAAATGATAAAGAAAATTCACCTTCAACATAAGAAACTAGTTATTAAAGTCATTAATACAAAACCAAATAAAAAGTGCCGAAAGATTATAAATCAAAAGTAATACATAAAAGACTTATCTTCACCAAGTGATGTAAGAGACTTAGCCAAACATGGTCTTTGATTGACAAGGACTCTTACTATCAATCTTGGATCCCGAGACTACTATACACTCTAAAGGTGGATAATAGATGATGGTGGTGGGTGTTGGTGGTGTATGTCACACCCCCAAAATCCACCCGCGGAATACCACCGCTCGGGAGCGTGACTGACCAGGATCAAGCCATCAATCATATCAAACCATAGCAATTAATAATAGAAGTAGTTAATATAAGTCACCATGACATGATTGATGTTTCAAAAACCAAACACTGTTTTAAGTAGCGGAAGCATAGTAAAGTAAATCCAAATAGTTTTACGAGTTATGAGTTCAACATCATTACGATCCATCTGCCCACAACGACCTGCTCTTCCCTGTGCAAGCTCCAAGTATACCTAAGGTCCTGCAAGGCATGCAGCAAATAATCAACAAACTAGTTGAGCGAGTTCACAGAAAGTAAGTTCATTGTGTAATGCATAAGTATAGCTAGTGGGGGCTTCCCATACTAGTGTGTAATAAAAGTGGGGGCTTCCCATGTTCATCCTGGTTAATGAGGGCTTCTCATTAACGGTACTTACTAGACTAACATCCGACCATGTGTTCTTCTTTACCGAGAACAGGAAAACGTACAGGGTCACGTAGGCTTTACGTGACGTGCCCTTCCCCGAGGACAGTGGTACGCGTGGGGGCTACGTAGGCTTTACGCAGCGTGGCCTTCCGACCTGGAAGCCAGTAGATGGTATTGGGTTACGTAGGCTTTACGTAACGTGTCCTCCCGACCCGGGAGACATATGGCAAATATACTGGGTTACGTAGGCTTTACGTAACGTGTCCTGACTAACCTGAGGACGATGGTCTATAGTCTGGTATATGCGTAAGTACGAGTAATCATTCCATATCCAACATATCCAACCCAATTCCCAACCCGGGAATCCCATGCCTTGGCTGTGTGAACTCACCTTGGTTTGCTCGGCGGATACACAAAGAATATAAGTAGCAAGTAAATGGTCACTCACGTCCTATCATGGTTATTATACGAGTCAGGTTTGTATAGCACGTATATAGTAATCACGTATAGTCATGGCAAACATGTACGCACGTAAGCAGATAAGACATAGCATGTGAGGATCCAATTGTCTAAGTCCAACCATACCCGGCCCAATGACATAAGCAGCCCAATAATAAAACAATCCAGATTCTCAATCGGCCCAAATAGCAAACACATACAAGTCCAATAATAAACAGTCCACAGTTCAAATCGTTGGGCTCAATAGATTGGGCCCGTGACAGTGAAGGCCCAACAGTGTGCGTGTAAACGATGGTGATCTCGACTCGCAACGGGGATCTCGAGTCGCAACCGGAGATTACGAGTCGCAACAGCTGGTTGCGAGTCGCAATGGTGATCTCGGTTCATCATGGTCTGGTTACGAGTCGCAATCTGACTCGCAACCGTGGTTACGGTTCATGCGGTTGTGGTCTCGAGTGGGGTTCCGACTCGCAACGAGTGATGCCGAGTCGCAACCGCGTGTGTAACTGGTTTCCATATTTCCTGCATTGACTTATCCGTGATTCTAGCAAACAACTTAGGCAGTTTCACAATTTCGATCAGTCACAGTTAATTCCGATTTCATTCAACTTCAAATCATGAGTATCAAGCATGTTCATATTAACATCAAGAACAGGAAATCAGATTATTATAAAAACATACCGAATCATAAATCAGCTATCATGCATCCTACCCGGTTTGCATACATTCAGACTATTAACCCATCCGAATTATTCCTCATAACACAAACATACATATAACCGATTTCATGTCAAGTAACTGTATATCTTAATCATTCATGAGAACCGATTAACAATCCAATTATCATCAACATTCAACCAATATTACTAGCATACACCCTAGTTACATCGCCTAACGAATGATAGCAATCACATGATATCACAAATAATCCAAAAACATAACATCATCACTAACCGGATGAAGGTAGAGGATCGATTCGTTTCACAAGCTTCAAAGTGTGTGTGTGTGCCGTCGGGTTCCAAGCAAGCCGAGAGAGAGAGGAAAACTTCTAGGGTTTGTGTGTGTTTTTGTGTTTGTGACAACTAACCAAAACCTATCCCCAACTATGGGATTTACACGGTTAAAGGGGAGTGGGCCGAACCCACATGGGCTGCCCTAATAACCCGTGTGCAAAGTATAAGGCCCGAATGGGCTTGTGCGAGTGTGGGTGTGTTGTGCGGTCCGATTCATACATGTACAAATAGTAAACATCAAGCACATAACACAACATTTGTTCAATTAATATGATCACGTAATCACACTAGTTCGATGGTTACACGTAATGTACGAGACGGTAAAGTACGAGTTGTCACATTATCCCCAACTAATTGGAAATTTCGTCCCGAAATTTGGTATGCACTCACTGAGGAAGCTAGGTAAACTGTACTGTTCACTGATTTTCCTGGGGTGTCACATCCTCCCCCCGTTGATCTGGAATTTCGTCCCGAAATTCCGAAGTAGTAGCTTCAGCCTCAGTAGTGGTTGCCTGGTTCCCGAATAACTGGGGGTACTTTTCTGTCATCCTGTCTTCGCGTTCCCAGGTGTACTCTGGACCACGTTTGGAGTTCCAACGAACTCGAACAAGAGGGATTCTCTTGTGTTTGAGGACCTTCACATCCCGGTCCGTGATTTCAACTGGTTCCTCGACGAACTGCAACCGCTCGTCGATAGTGAGTTCCTTAAAAGGAATGATGAGGTTTTCATCTGATAAGCACTTCTTTAAGTTCGACACGTGAAAAACATTGTGAACTGCCCCGAGTTCAGCTGGTAGTTTCAACTTGTAGGCTACTTTGCCAATCTTTTCTAATATTTCGAATGGTCCGACGTATCGCGGATTCAGTTTACCCCGTTTGCCAAAACGAACCACACCCTTCCAGGGTGAGACTTTCAATAAAACCCGGTCCCCGACCTCAAATTCCAATGGCTTTCTACGCTTGTCCGCGTAGACTTTCTGACGGTCGCGTGCTGCCGCCATGCGTTGTCGTATTTGTGCAATCTTTTCTGTGGCGTCCACAACAATCTCTGGACCCGTGATCTGACTATCTCCCACCTCTGCCCAACAGAGAGGTGACCGGCATTTACGCCCGTACAATGCCTCGAATGGAGCGGCTTGAATGCTGGTATGGTAACTGTTATTGTAAGAAAACTCCACCAAAGGGAGATGCTTTTCCCAGCCGTTGCCGAAATCGATAACGCATGCCCGAAGCATGTCTTCAAGCGTTTGAATCGTTCGCTCAGACTGCCCATCCGTCTGAGGGTGGTATGCTGTGCTCATGTCTAGTCGTGAGCCAAAGGATTTATGCATTGCTTGCCATAGTTCTGATGTGAATCGTGCGTCGCGATCCGAAATGATAGATGTGGGCACCCCGTGCCTCGAAACAACTTCTTTAAGATAGACGTCTGCAAGTGTGGAGAACTTGTCCGTTTCCTTAATCGGTAGGAAGTGTGCAGACTTGGTGAGTCGATCCACGATCACCCATATAGTATCATTCCCACGCTGGGATCTAGGTAAACCCGTAACAAAATCCATGGAAATTTCCTCCCATTTCCATTGCGGTATTTTAGGCTGCTGCAGTAGGCCAGCTGGTTTTTGATATTCGACCTTGACTCTCGCACAAGTCAAGCACTTTCCAACGTACGTAGCGATATGTGCCTTCATACTAGGCCACCAATAAGTAGTGCTAATATCGTGGTACATTTTATCCGACCCTGGATGTACCGAGTAGCGAGACTTGTGAGCTTCATCCATCACAAGTTCGCGTAAACCGCCATAAAGTGGGACCCAAATCCGGCCCGTTACGTAATAGGCGCCGTCTCCCTTCTGTTCCATTTGTTGTCGTGAGCCGCGTAAGGCTTCAGCCTTGACGTTTTCGGGCTTCAGTGCTTCTATCTGAGCAGCTCGTACCTGAGCAGGAAGGCTAGACTGAATCGTAAGCTGTAGTGCTCGCACGCGCTTCGGTAAAGTGTCCTTTCGACTAAGGGCATCAGCCACCACATTGGCTTTGCCTGGATGATACTTGATAGCGCATTCATAATCGTTAAGTAACTCGACCCATCGTCGTTGACGCATGTTCAAATCCTTCTGCTTAAGAATATGCTCGAGACTCCTGTGATCGGTGTAAATCGTGCACCTGGTACCGTACAGGTAGTGTCGCCATATCTTAAGCGCAAAAACAACAGCTCCCAGCTCTAAATCGTGCGTCGTGTAGTTCCGTTCGTGAACCTTGAGTTGACGAGAGGCGTAAGCAATAACCTTGTCGCGCTGCATTAACACACATCCCAGTCCCCGAATGGATGCATCACAATAAACCACGAAGTCATCTGTGCCCTCTGGCAATGAGAGGATAGGTGCACTGCAAAGTCTATCCTTTAGGTGCTGAAAAGCAGTCTCCTGGGGCTCTCCCCAGCGATAGGTAACACCCTTCTGTGTCAGTAGCGTAAGCGGCTGAGCAATCTTCGAGAAGTCTCTAATAAACCGTCTGTAGTAACCTGCCAGACCCAAGAATTGGCGTATTTCCGTTGGCGTACGCGGTGCAGGCCAGTTCCTGATCGAATCTACCTTGGATGGATCGACATGGATCCCATCCTTGTTTACCACGTGGCCTAAGAAGTGGACTTCACGAAGCCAGAAGTCGCATTTAGAAAGCTTGGCGTACAGCTGTTCCTTCCGAAGAAGTTCCAATATCAGGCGAAGATGCTGCTCGTGTTCCTCCTGACTCTTAGAGTAAATCAGAATGTCGTCGATGAACACAATGACGAACTTGTCGAGATAGGGTTTGCACACCCTGTTCATAAGATCCATAAATACCGCAGGCGCGTTCGTTAACCCGAATGGCATGACGAGAAACTCGTAGTGACCGTAACGAGTTCTGAAGGCTGTCTTGGAGACGTCCTCATCCCGGACTCTCAACTGATGGTACCCAGACCTCAAGTCTATCTTCGAGTAGTAACACGACCCTTGCAATTGGTCGAATAAGTCGTCTATGCGTGGAAGAGGATAACGGTTCTTCACCGTCACCTTGTTGAGTTCACGGTAGTCGATGCACATCCTGAACGTACCGTCTTTCTTTTTCACGAAAAGTACTGGAGCTCCCCAAGGCGAAGAGCTTGGACGAATGAAACCCTTTTCCAAGAGTTCCTGCAGTTGCTTTGACAATTCCTCCAATTCTGATGGAGCTAGACGATATGGTGCGCGAGCTATGGGTGCTGCTCCTGGAGCGAGCTCGATCTGAAATTCAACCTGACGATGAGGCGGTAAGCCTGGTAAGTCTTCAGGAAACACCTGAGGGTAATCACGTACAACTGGAATGTCTTCCAATTTCTTTTCCTTTGCTGAGGCGTCTGTAACAAGAGCCAAAATGGCTGTGTGACCCTTACGTAAGCATTTCTGAGCCTTCAAGAAAGAGATGATGCCAACCACTGCACCACTCTTGTCGCCTTGAACTTCGAGGGGTTCCTGACCAGAACGAGGAATGCGAATAACCTTTTCGCTGCATAAGATTTCGGCCTGGTGTTGGGAAAGCCAATCCATCCCAATCACGACGTCGAAGCTACCCAATACTATGGGAATGAGATCAATGGAGAAGGCTTGACCAGCTAGGATAAGATTACAACCCTGAACTACGTGCGTGGCTTCTAGACTTTTACCGTTAGCTAACTCTACTACATGTTTGGTGGGTAAAAGTGTTGGTGCACGTTTTAGCAGTTGACACATTTTCACAGACATATAGCTTGTATCCGCACCCGAATCAAATAAAACAGTAACGTAAATATTGTCGAGGAGAAACTTACCCATGACAACGTTGGGATCGTTCACTGCGTCACCTCGACCTAGCACGAATGCACGACCACGAGCTTCATTGCCGTTGTTGTTGTTGTTGTTTCCACCGTTGTTGTTCCCGTTGCCCTGGTTGTTATTGTTGTTGCGGTTCGGGTTTAACTGAGGACAATCGCGTTTGAAATGACCTTCAGCCCCACACTGGAAACACCCCCGGTTTCCACGCTGTGGCTGCTGCTGCTGCTGCTGGTTTTGTGGAGCTGGTTGCTGAGGCTGCTGGTTCTGATTCGCAGGACGAGGGCTCCTGCAGTCTTTGGCCTCGTGACCCATTTTGAGACACCTTTGACAACGACCCTTGTTACATGGGCCGTGGTGATGCCTGTTGCAGTTGTGGCACCTGGGTTGACTACCCTGATATCTCCTCTGCCTGTGACCACCAGAGGATTGCTGACTGGGACTCTGATAGTGATCGATCTTCTGCTGCTGAGATTGTGGCTGAACAGATGCCGAACCTTTGCTGGAATCCCCATCCCATTTCCTTTTACTGTCACCAGACGTAGCAGGAGTAACTGAGGTGGTGACATTAGCAGTAGCATTAACACGCTTGGGCAATCTATTCTGTTCCACTGCCTGATCGGTGATACGGTGAGCGAGACGCTGTATTTCCTGAATGTTTTCGAGATTAGCCGACGTCACGTGGCTCTGAATTTCTGGCGCCAATCCCTTGAGATACAACTCAATGCGCTTGTATGGAGGGTCCACCATAGTTGGACACAGAACGGCCAGCTCATTGGACCGTTTGGTATACGCTTCGATTTCCGATCCAACCATTTTCAAGTTATAAAGCTCATCTTCCAGCTTGTGTATGTCTTCCCGCGTGCAATACTCACGCTTGATGAGTTCCTTAAAGTCGTTCCATGGGGTGGCGTTAGCAGCTGCCAACCCTAAAATCTGCACTTGTGCGTTCCACCAAGTGAGCGCAATCCCTTCAAGTGTGCCAGTGGCGAACTTCACCCTGCGAGCCTCAGGGCATTCGCACATTTCGAAAACCGACTCGAGCTTTTCAAACCAGTGGAGGAGTCCAACTGCTCCCTCTGTGCCACTAAACGAGCTAGGACGACATTCCATGAAGTTCTTGAAGGTGCACCCAGGCTGCTGCTGAGCGGGTTGACCTGCTTGGGCGGCTGCAACTGCCGCAGCAATGAGAGCCTCTAGCTGGGCTTGAGTCATGTTAATTCGTGCGGCCATTGATCTTCATAGTAACAAGTAGCATACATAAGAATGGTTCGCGAGTAGGGCGATGACAGAAAAGCGTAGGCATATAGGTGTTCTCATGAAATCAAAGCATGTGTATCTAAGCGTAATGCGAGCAAAGTTCTAAGCAGTTCTAGCAAACAGGCAATAAACATAAACCTTATTACCTAGGATGTCGAGTCTTGCACGTGGAGCGAAGCGTCGTTGTGGATCGTTGAGAGCACTGTCCTGGTTATAGTCCGGTTTTAATAAAAACGTTTTCCCATATTAAAACCAAGTTCTCTATAACCAATGGCTCTGATACCAATCTGTCACACCCCCAAAATCCACCCGCGGAATACCACCGCTCGGGAGCGTGACTGACCAGGATCAAGCCATCAATCATATCAAACCATAGCAATTAATAATAGAAGTAGTTAATATAAGTCACCATGACATGATTGATGTTTCAAAAACCAAACACTGTTTTAAGTAGCGGAAGCATAGTAAAGTAAATCCAAATAGTTTTACGAGTTATGAGTTCAACATCATTACGATCCATCTGCCCACAACGACCTGCTCTTCCCTGTGCAAGCTCCAAGTATACCTAAGGTCCTGCAAGGCATGCAGCAAATAATCAACAAACTAGTTGAGCGAGTTCACAGAAAGTAAGTTCATTGTGTAATGCATAAGTATAGCTAGTGGGGGCTTCCCATACTAGTGTGTAATAAAAGTGGGGGCTTCCCATGTTCATCCTGGTTAATGAGGGCTTCTCATTAACGGTACTTACTAGACTAACATCCGACCATGTGTTCTTCTTTACCGAGAACAGGAAAACGTACAGGGTCACGTAGGCTTTACGTGACGTGCCCTTCCCCGAGGACAGTGGTACGCGTGGGGGCTACGTAGGCTTTACGCAGCGTGGCCTTCCGACCTGGAAGCCAGTAGATGGTATTGGGTTACGTAGGCTTTACGTAACGTGTCCTCCCGACCCGGGAGACATATGGCAAATATACTGGGTTACGTAGGCTTTACGTAACGTGTCCTGACTAACCTGAGGACGATGGTCTATAGTCTGGTATATGCGTAAGTACGAGTAATCATTCCATATCCAACATATCCAACCCAATTCCCAACCCGGGAATCCCATGCCTTGGCTGTGTGAACTCACCTTGGTTTGCTCGGCGGATACACAAAGAATATAAGTAGCAAGTAAATGGTCACTCACGTCCTATCATGGTTATTATACGAGTCAGGTTTGTATAGCACGTATAT
Organism: Helianthus annuus; assembly: GCF_002127325.2. Lineage (NCBI taxonomy): Eukaryota > Viridiplantae > Streptophyta > Magnoliopsida > Asterales > Asteraceae > Helianthus > Helianthus annuus. The sequence continues at coordinate 70,636,897 of NC_035449.2, forward strand.
AGTAATCACGTATAGTCATGGCAAACATGTACGCACGTAAGCAGATAAGACATAGCATGTGAGGATCCAATTGTCTAAGTCCAACCATACCCGGCCCAATGACATAAGCAGCCCAATAATAAAACAATCCAGATTCTCAATCGGCCCAAATAGCAAACACATACAAGTCCAATAATAAACAGTCCACAGTTCAAATCGTTGGGCTCAATAGATTGGGCCCGTGACAGTGAAGGCCCAACAGTGTGCGTGTAAACGATGGTGATCTCGACTCGCAACGGGGATCTCGAGTCGCAACCGGAGATTACGAGTCGCAACAGCTGGTTGCGAGTCGCAATGGTGATCTCGGTTCATCATGGTCTGGTTACGAGTCGCAATCTGACTCGCAACCGTGGTTACGGTTCATGCGGTTGTGGTCTCGAGTGGGGTTCCGACTCGCAACGAGTGATGCCGAGTCGCAACCGCGTGTGTAACTGGTTTCCATATTTCCTGCATTGACTTATCCGTGATTCTAGCAAACAACTTAGGCAGTTTCACAATTTCGATCAGTCACAGTTAATTCCGATTTCATTCAACTTCAAATCATGAGTATCAAGCATGTTCATATTAACATCAAGAACAGGAAATCAGATTATTATAAAAACATACCGAATCATAAATCAGCTATCATGCATCCTACCCGGTTTGCATACATTCAGACTATTAACCCATCCGAATTATTCCTCATAACACAAACATACATATAACCGATTTCATGTCAAGTAACCGTATATCTTAATCATTCATGAGAACCGATTAACAATCCAATTATCATCAACATTCAACCAATATTACTAGCATACACCCTAGTTACATCGCCTAACGAATGATAGCAATCACATGATATCACAAATAATCCAAAAACATAACATCATCACTAACCGGATGAAGGTAGAGGATCGATTCGTTTCACAAGCTTCAAAGTGTGTGTGTGTGCCGTCGGGTTCCAAGCAAGCCGAGAGAGAGAGGAAAACTTCTAGGGTTTGTGTGTGTTTTTGTGTTTGTGACAACTAACCAAAACCTATCCCCAACTATGGGATTTACACGGTTAAAGGGGAGTGGGCCGAACCCACATGGGCTGCCCTAATAACCCGTGTGCAAAGTATAAGGCCCGAATGGGCTTGTGCGAGTGTGGGTGTGTTGTGCGGTCCGATTCATACATGTACAAATAGTAAACATCAAGCACATAACACAACATTTGTTCAATTAATATGATCACGTAATCACACTAGTTCGATGGTTACACGTAATGTACGAGACGGTAAAGTACGAGTTGTCACAGTGTAGTGGTGCGTGGAGTGGTGGCAAAGTGAGAGAGTAGTGGTTTGCCAAGGGATGCCTTTGAAGTGAACAAAACACCCCTATTTATAGCCTGAACAGAAGCCCGGCTACGGCCCCATGTCTAGCGGACATGCCCCCGTAGCCATCCTTTTCTCTTCCTTCATTAATTGCATTTATCAGCATTGGGCTCCATATGACCCATGTTCGCTGGGCACAGCCCCGTGGGCAGAAGTGTATTACTACCAAGATTTTGCAAGATTCTGCGTATCTTAGCGTTGACCAGGCCCCGTGCTGAGCTGGGTACGCCCCCGTGGTGGGCGTAGAAGCTTCCATAGCTTTGTCCTTTCTGCAGACACCTGACCACACCCCCGTGTCCAGTGGGCACGGCCCGTGGTCAGTCTTCTGTTTCTTGTTTTTGCTCTTGGGGATGCTGTCGAGGGGTCGGGCATGTCATGTTTATTACTTTTCTTTGTATTTATGTTGGTTTTGGCTGTCTATTTGTTCCTTTTGCTCGTTTAAGCTAATTTGGTCCTGTAAATTCAAAAGCAAGACAAAAGCACACTTTTTCCAACATTAGTAGTAAAAAGGGTTAGTTTTATGTCTCATTTAATGTAATTTATATCTTGCATTTTGCACACATCATTAGCCAAAGTTGAGCAATTGAATTTTTTGTATCGTATTTGTACTTCTTAAATTTTACGAAACTTTGTGTTTTTTCAACGAAATTGATTATGAACAAGTAAAGATTGCATTTTAATGAAAGTTTGTTTTTTTTTTATTATGAGTATTATGGTTTTGTTTGTATTGTTTGACAAGAATAACAAGTAGAATATTTGGGAAAATACTAAATGAATTGGGTAAATATGTAATTGATTGATAATATTATAAAGGGAAAATATGTAAATATTCATTTAATTGTTCATTAATGGTCAAATAGTTATAAATAAGAGTAATTTTAATAAAAAGGGGAAATACATAATATATATATATATATATAGGTTAGGGGGTAAATACGTAATAAGACGGCTTGGGGTTCAGCTTCTTTCGCTTTGGCCTAGTCTTGTATCAACATAAACACACCTCTAGTAATTTGTTTTAGTTAAACTACATTTATATATAAATTCAAGGTATATATATTTAGTTAATCATTTTTAATTTGTTTATTTGGAAATCTTAACCATCCCTATGATTTTTTTTTGATATTTTTTATGCTCACACATTACAACTTGCCAAATGCCATATGTGCAGCTAACAGATTACTTTCACGCCTTGTATACGAGTCATATAATATATGACACGTATACAATCATATCACACGACAAAGGCTAACATGTATATGGTTCGTATACATATATACGGTGCGTATATATGTGTATGGGTCGTATATAAAACTCGTGTATACATATACGTGTTGTATACTTGCGTAGCCAAATACATTCTGGCATTCCCTTACTAGTATACGACTCATATACAAGTATACGGGTCGTATATGTGGTTAGGGAGAGACCTTTTGTTCCAAGTGACCCAGGTTCGATTCCTGTCATTCCCATTATTTTCTACGTCACCTGGTGATGATGGGAGACTAGGCGGAGATCGCTAGTTCGATCATTGAACTGAGCGAGTTTTACCTCACCGCATTGTCGTGCCTTCGGGCGAGTGCAGGGATGAGCATTTGGTACTGGGTATATTCGATACCGGTACCTATTTTCCCTGTTTTTCGGTACTGGTACCGGTACGGTTCTGGTATTTACTGGTAAAACACCGGTAAATATCGGTACTGTACTGGTAATGATACAGAACTGGTATATTCGGTACTTGTACCAATTTTCTCCATTTCTCGGTACCGGTACCGGTTCGGTACCGAACGGGTACCGGGCTCATCCCTAGGTGAGTGTTCACGGGATTCAACTCTAGGTGAGGGTTTTCCACAATTCGGAGACGAGTATATCCTGATGTGATGAATTTCGCCAGTAACTCATTTGAAAGGTTCGTTATGCGTTAAAAAAAAGTATATATTTGAATGAGTAGCCGGATTAAGATGATGACATGACATTTAGTTAAGAATAAGAAACATAATTTATCATTCCACCGTATCATCTAAAAATACATCATGATTGTCGCCCGTAAACTAGGCCTGTAAACGAACCGAACGAACACGAACATACGCATGTTCGTGTTCGTTCATTTAACTTTAACCGAACACGAACACGAACATATAATCGAACACTTTTTTTTGTTCGTGTTCGTTCATTAAGAAATCGGGCATGTTCGTGTTCGTTTATGTTCGTTCGTTTAATGCCTAAATGAACAATTCACGAACATAAACGAACACAAACGAACATAAAAAAAATTAACTGAACATATTTGAATAAGCATAAATTAACATGATTGAAAAACAAGTCTAATATATTACATTTCATCCGAAGACACGTCTAAATAAAGGTTCATAGATATACTAATTAGTTATATTTATATAACTAGCTAGAAAACCTAATATTTATATAAATATAACTATTTATGTATTTATTAATATTTAAACGAACATAAACCAACGTAAATAAACGAACGTTCATGAACATAAATGAACGGACATAAAAGAATGTTCACGAACATAAATGAACGAACACAAGGTGTGTTCATGTTCGTTCATTTAACTAACGAACAAATTTTTTTGTTCGTTTTCGTTCGTTTGTTAAATAAACGAACTTCTCGCCGAATAAGTTCATGAACGTTTGGTTCGTTTACAGGCCTACCGTAAACACCGCGCTCATCGAATGACATGGAAGGACGATGGTGTGTGAGGCCTAATGTTCTTTTTTTTATTATATATTTTTCAATTTTCAATTTAACTTAAGAGTACATTTACGGTCTCTAAAATCATGTGTTTTAGTGACTTACGCATCACATTTATTTTAAATTTTCGTTCTTTTATACAGTACTTTAATATAATTTGTATAAACTGTTTTACTTTAATTTGTATAAACTGTTTTACTAACAAATATTTATCTTATTATATTCAACTAGTTCAATTTGTATAAATAATTGGATTTGGTTGGTATAATAACATTTTGATTATAAAAGGGTTTTGAAGCCATGACTTAGTAGTATAATGTTTGCTACTAGTTGTGAATAGTTTGTCATTCATTTTTTCATTTGATACAACATAGCCATATCGGAAAGTATTTATTTAAATTGAAATCTAATCTTAAGAGGTAAACTAGTGTGATCTAATTTAATATTAAGAAAAGTGTATTCATCCAGCTACACTTATTTAAGACGTATCACTTCATGGCAAGAAAAACCACTTGACTTAATATGGTGCAACAAAAGTAATTTTAAGTAGAAAACCGTATGAACACAAGTATATATTATCTTAATTATAATTATGATCAATAAGACGGTTCCGCTACCTTTGTTTCTCTCTTTCAATATATATGATTAGCGTGTACAAATGGTTACGCCAATTCTTGTAGTCGTCTTTTTTAAACTACTTCTGTATTAAAGTGTCCTTGCCTGCGTATGTATGGAGTGTATTCATCATATAATTGTTCTGAGTAGAGAACAAAATAAACATTGTATGTGTGTTTTAGTAAGGGTTGGAAAGAGAAACATGGTTGGTTTAAAAATCTTATGCATCAAATTAAATTAAAATTGTACAAGTATTTGTACGTTTTTAACATTCTCTTAGAGTCGACCCTAAATCAATGGATAAATTACTTTATGACTCCAAAAATATTAGAGACCGACTTTTTTTTTTGTTTTTTTTAGCACTGAGATTTCTTATTTTTTCACTAAAAAACAAATGTTTTTATATTAAACGTCTATAGTTGAATTGTTTTATAAATGATAAAAACAGGAAATGTCAGAGATGGAATAAAACCAAAACTATTATTCGCATCCATGAAGAAAGAGATTGAAGTATTATAATTTACAAAAGAGAAAAAGAAAAGTACACATAATCATTAAAAATAATACTTTTCTAAAGAAAATGACATGGATAATTAAAAAAGCAAATTCCTGGAAATATAATTAAAATTGATAAAACAAAATATGACTTTTGCCTTTTATTTTACTAATAAGTTGACCATAAAAGGCTCAAGAGTAGCGACTAAGTAAAAATTTTAAACGAAGTATGGTTTACATCTTTTAATATATGTATGTATCTTATAAGTTTCATAAAAAGTTTTTGAATGATTTATTATAAACAAGTAGTTTAATTTTTGTAGGAAAAAATGTGTTGATTTTTTGCACCTTCTTTTATACTACTCAAATCTTTTTCGTATTAACTCGCTTTTGATGCAATCAAATTGTAAATAAAAACCATCACTCGATCTTCAATTAAATCAAATTTTATGTTTTATATTACTTTTCTTACAAGTCCATCAATTTGACAACACATCGTTTTTATTGTCTTTCTTATAAACACCATTTTATTACATGGTTAATACACAAGATTATCAAGTATGATGTGGTAGTTAAATTTTTTATGTCAATGCCGTGTATTTTGTTGGATTTGTGTCTAGTCATCCATAATATTTGTTAATTTCATTACATACTATACACTCTTCAAATTATACTTGAAAACTTTGAAATTCGGTTCAAGTTATACGAATTACGAATCGAATACAAATATGTGACTTTCAATCCAATTCGATTGAAAATTCGAATTCAAATTATGTATTTTATTTATACACACATAGTTTATATACATGTATATACATAAACATACATGCAAAATATTAAAAAAAGCATGTAATACTTTAAGTTCCAACATCTAGGTTTCTTTACATTTAATATGCAATCTAATGGGTTGGATAGTGTAAAAAGGGCTAAAAGTGTGAGAAGTGTAAGAAGTGTTTTAAATCATTAGATCTTTTATCTAATAGTTAGGATCAATAGGGACCAAATTATAAATTGTATTTTAATTATTTGGACTGATTTGAAAATTGTAGGGGTAATAGTGTCTTTTTATATGTTTCAAATAAGATAACCTCTCCTAAATTCCAGCGATCCATTTTTAAACTAACACTAAAAATCCGGACATTATAAAAATCCGGAAACATGTAACGGCTACCAGAAATATATAACACTTTATAGTATATAACACTATACATCCATCATAGACCTGCTATCAGAAAAATATAACACTATAACGCTATATAACACTATACATCCATCGTAGACCTGCTACTAGAAAATAGAACACTATAACACTATATAACACTAGACATCCATCATAGACTACTACCAGAAAATATAACACTATAACACTATATAACATGATAACACTGTGTAAAACCTTCATTCTGCATCCATCACTATATAACATTCTATAAAACATTTATTTTGCGATCTTCAGAAAGTTATAATTGATGAACGATAAAAAAATACAAATTCAGAGATTAATTCGTATTCCTAAAATAAAGGGTGACGGTTATAGAAGGTTATCAATTAATTGAATCAATGAGAAAATTACTTGTTTACCCTTTAAATTAATTTAGATTGAGGACACATGTCATCTCCACAATATTTCTCACACTTCTCACACTTTTGAATTAATGTACAGGTTATGAGTTAATTATTTTGCGCAATTTGGAGTTCATTCAGACATTGTGGGATTTTGAATCGAAAGTAGTGATTGAATTAAGTCATTATAAGAATTTATAACTTGAATTTGAATTCATTAATCGAATTTTAAATGAATGTGAATCCAACTTCAAAGTTACGAATCAAATTCGAATTTGATTGGAACTTAGTAATTGAATTTCATATCGACTTCAAATGAAACATCAACATTTCAAAATTCAATTAGTTTGAGTGTTCGAGATTTAATTCGTGAAACATCCTTATAATTCAATAACACTGGTATAAGTTACTTTGGGATAGAGGGGTTCAATAAGGATGTCAGATATGTTGGGTATCAGTTTATTATTTTATTTTCTATAAAATCCAATTTTATCCTTTTATTAATATCTCATATTAATTGAGTAGCGGAAGCGTGAACATGTTATTTAAATCCGATTTTAATTCACAAAACAATGATATACAACCATAGGGTGTGTTTCAAATTTGTACCATTTGACGAAAAACCGAAAAAACACACAATGGATTCGACAAACGCCACGCTAGTTGACGAGTTCACGATCACCCGAAGTTCCCAAATCAAATCTTGAATCGAACTAAAAAAACTCGAGGCAAAAACTGATTGCACGTGAACCGAGAGCGACGACAAGGCCACAAGGGCAGCTCAGGGCAGTCAGTTATAAAAATTAGCGGCGATGGTGGCATGCGTCAAAACCCGGTACTGATGACTGGGTGGTGGGTTGGGTTGGGGCGGTGAAGGCGGAGGGCGGTGGCCGAGGGCGGACAATGAACGACGGAGGGGTGGTCCGACGGTAGAGGCGCTCCGACGATGGGGTGGTGGGGATGATTGTCTGGTTTCTTTTGTCTCATAATTTGGTGTAACCTTATGTTGATCGAAATCCATATATTTATAATTGGACTCTTTTACATTTAGGTCCCTACCCAATTGTTGTCCAATAAAAATACATCACCTATTATATTTATCTCATAAATATAATATTTCTATTTAACATTTAAATAATTATTACCACTTATCTATTACCAATTTCAAAAATAATCACTTAATTTAATATTTCACTAAATATTTAATTTCCCGCTTTATTAAACCGCATTTCGTGAACCGATATTTAATGCTTAAATATTATAACTTGTTTGTCGTCCAAAGTGTAACTCTTTACATCGTACCTCGTTAGCAATGTTGATTAATCGATTATCATACATCCTATATCCAATGATCTCCCACTTAGACAATTTCCGTGGTGTGGAGTGTATATAAATACTAATGATTTTTAGCCGTTTTTTTACATTGAATCAAGTCTTAAATTTAGAAACCATGATAATATATTATTACTCAAAATATCACGTTGGGGCAAGTGTGTAACACCCTGACTGCGTATAAAACAACTCGCGGCGAAAACGTCGGGGGGTCACGTTACAAATTATTTCACAACACATGGTACTCAAAGTTTTGTTGTATTGAATTAATTTAAATTACATTGTCTTTGAAAACACAAACAAAACACAAATAATTGTCTTTAGATTTTAAAGTAAACTAAGCCCCGAGTCCATCCTACGTGTAGCAAGCTTTCACAGTCACACATTTGCACCTGAAACATATGTGAAAAAGACGGACAATAATGAATGTTGGTGAGTAACATAGGTTTTGTGAGTCAAATTCAAGGCTTTGTGTTTGTTATTGCAATACCTCGTCCGACTACGAGAGTTGATGAGTGAAAACCTTGTATCCAAACTTGTAATTAATGTGTTTGGTATGGCAATATGTTTAACCAACTATAAAAGTTGGTATGAATTAGAAAATCTTGTAGCCATGAATCTCCACAAAATTTTTTCTTTTGTAAAACCGTATAAGAAATCGATTTAAAAGAAAACTTTGTATGTGATGTGCTAAAAGTAGTTTAAAAAACAACTAAAATTAACCTAACCTAGACACAAAGTAATACTCTAGATGCTCTAAACTCGACTAAACTACTAACCGACAAGTGAACCGATCGACTCTAGTAGAGAACAGTACGTCCGGATATCGAACCCATGAGACTCTAATGATTACGTTGATGACTCTACTTAGACTGACATGACAATTAACTATTTATATGTTTTTATGGGTGGGGGGGGGGGTTTCTAAATAATCCTAAAAATTGCAATTAAATCAAAATTAAATTAACTAGATTAACTAACGTGAACTAACTTTGGACTTTTACTCAGATGGTGGAAGACACTACCTAGACTGTAATCATGGTTTGCTTATAGTAACGAATTTTATTAGGATATTAATTATTATGGAACGAGGATCTTAAAATTCTCACCTTTCGGGATACCGAACAAGACCCTTCTCTAGAGACACTTATGGCACCCTAGAGGCTATTACGAACACCGGTTGGTTAGACTCTCTCTCAAGACATCTAAGGGGTTTACGAAAGTACCCTAAAAGATTCACTCCCTCTCAGGACATAAACCTAGGATAGACTTAGGTTCTCGATTAGACTTGTTAGACAGCAGCCAATAGGTTTACTCCTAATGAAGCTCCTACCTTACGATTTAATGACTTAGACCTAACAATAACCTCGCACCTCTCAGCTATTGAGAATTAGTAGAACACTTAATTTATTTGATTACTGAGTATTACTTCTAAGGTTTATTACGTAATTCAACCCTAAAGATTAAATATTTATTATGTGATATAGACACTCACCAAAATCTAAAACCTAACACGACTCTATTATGTGATGAAGACCGTCACCAAGAATCGTGCGAAGTAATAAACAATTTTCAAACAATGTTAAGCATGCAAACACATCTAATCAATAATCAAGTCGCCTACAATTCATAAACAATCCATAAAAATCAACTATCCAGTATGAAAAAATGCAACTTTAGCAAACCATTCATCCGTCTAGGTAGTTTAAATAATCTAGCCAAGCAAAGTCATCGAAAACATCTTAAACAAAGTATTTTCAAATACACAAAGCATAGTCAAAGAAAGAGACGAAAGTAAAAGACACCCGAATGACAGAATTGCACCCACGATGGTTCCCTAAGCTTCGAATCTTCAACCGACAGCTCCAAGCACTCGAAAACGCTTCAAAAGAAACCGAAAATTTGTCCAAAAGCTTATTCGTTTGTAAGGTGTTGCTGTTTGAAGATTATGATCAATTAATACTTAAACCCTTTTCACGTAACAAGCTTGTGCCGACAATACACCCCGTCGCGCGATGCGACGGGAGCCTCCACTTGTGATCGGGTAGCGCGACAGTGATAACGTCCATATATTATCTTTAATCGTAGCGTGCCGCCACGGTGGATTCCAGATCTTGTCGCGTGACGCGACAACGTGTTTTTCCAGATTTCTACGCTTTCAGTTCCTGTTCAGCTACGCAACGAACCGACTTCCATTTCAACTCAATACTCAGCCGTTTATTCACCGATTTTCTCCATTTTCAGCACTAACGACCGGGAAATACAGAAGCTAATCAAAGTAACGAATTCAACCCGAAAACTGAACAAAGGAATACGAAATATATACAAACTGTGCACGATAAACGGATGTATTTTACAATACATCAAATATCCCCACACTTAACTTTTTTTTAGAGGTGAGCAAATTAACCACCATAACCAATAACCGAACCACTAGTAACCGATAACCAATATAACCAATGGTTATGGTTATGAAACTTTGTATAACCGCTCAATCGGTTATGGTTATGGTTATGAAGCTTTGGTTAATCGATATAACCGAAACCGAACCAAACTTGTGATGTTAACTTTATATAATGGATTCGTGCTTTACAAAACAATATAGAGGGTTTTTACTAAGATAAAAGTATGTTAGTAACTAAATGATCTTGATGTAGATGCCATTTATTTTGATAAAGAATTAAGGTATTATGGCCATAATTGTTTTTGTTTGAGAATTACCTTACTAAAAAGAACCCTAAAGTTTAATCAAATATTTTAGTCTCCATTATCTTATAAAATAGCCTCAAGCTAAGTTCAAATCGTGCACAACCCTATTTATTTCAAACCTTGCTTGGTTATTTAACCGAAATTAACCAAAACCGAACCATAACCGACTTCATAACCGATTAACCGTAACCGAAGTTTGGTTATGGTTATGGTTACCAAAACTCTATAACCGAACTAGCGGTTATGGTTATGGTTAATAGTGAAAACCGAACCAAACCGACCCATGCACACCCCTACTTTTTTTCGTCCCCGAAAAAGAATTATGCAAACGGAATCAGAATTAGATAAATGTTCGGGCACAAAAAACTAGATTACTTTATTGAAATTAAAACCTGTGTTAACTGCGATTGCAAGTATATTGCTCCTCTTAAACCCAAACCCGGTTCCAAGCCCTTATCATGTAGATTTAATTCAAGTTCGGCTTATTCACCTAGGGTCTTACACTAGAATTGGTCGTTTCACCTAGTCTCGCCTCAAGCTTATAGAATAAAAGGAACAGTCACTACTGGACTAGTTCCTAACCGCTTTATACCAAGATCAAGAGAATTTAACATCAAATTTTTATCTCTTTTTTTTCTTTTCTTTTGATCTTTTAGACTATGCATACCTTATCCCAGAGGCTGTCTCAATCAGAGTTACCATCCCCAAGAGCGACAACAATAGACATCGGTATTTTTGCGTTTTTATTCAACAATCACAGAGGCATTCTAAGTCAGAGTCACTATCCCCAACAGAGATTGCATTGGCCTTGTCAATTTTTTTCGGTCTAGCTCTTTTTATTATCTTATCATTTTTTTCTTTGATAAAAAATTCTAATAATCTTAGCTTATAACGACATCCCTTATACTATTATTGGCAGTTTCGGCTTCCCTACCTTTCCTAGATGAGAACCCACTAGCGAATCAACAATTAGGTATATTTTAGCTCAAAGGAACCTAAAACCGGGCCAGGCCTACTCACACATCCCAAATTAGACACATGCTTAACTTTTTATTCTCATATTATTATTATTTGAAACCCGAACAAAAACTGATTTTTCTATCATTTTCCGTTTTTATTTTGCAAACTTCTTAATACGAGAGACATTTTCAATTTTTTTTGGATTTTTCAATTTTTTATTTTTTTTTGTATTTTTTATCGACTCGATAAGCTAAGTTACGACTACTAGAACTACGACTCAAATGCTCCATCCCCACACTTAAAATTTGCATTGTCCCTAATCCAAGGATGAAAACATGACTCAACTACCTAAACTACCTAAATAATCACTAAACTAAATACCAAATAAAATAAAATGTACAAAATTATACAAGCGGAAAATAACTTAGCTGATATGCGCTCAGCAAACAGTTCCTAAATCTCACACGCGAACGGAAGCGGCAGCAATCATCAAATCTAGCAACAAGCATCAACAAACATACCAAACATAATATATAACATAAAGTGCATCAGTTCAACATCACAAACCACCCAACCCCAACCCAACCAACCAGTTTAAAAGTATTTAAAATATGAGTACAGACCGAAATATGAGGACAAAAACAGCATAAAAGATAAGATAAAAGATACTAAAATCAGTTCCTATTGCATCCTCATCATCCCTACACTACTCCTCATCAGTCTCCTCTTCTTCATCATCGCCTCCACCAGCTCCTGAACTACCCTGTCCAAACATAGTAAACGGGGAATGCGGATCCCCATAACCATACTGACCTGAGCCATCTGCAAAACTCGGTCCCGGCTGACCCGACTGTGTCGCCGACCAGAAAAAATCAGGCACTCCCATGCGCTCCAAATCGAGCAAAGTAGCGGCTTGAATGGTCAAATGGACCGTGTGTTTTGTTCAGGATTGAATTTGGGTCGAGTGGGCGAAATAATGGTGAACAATGGTGGCTATTCGGTGGTCTAATGGCGGTAGTAGGGTGTTTACGGCTGGGGAACTCGTGGTTTAGGGTTATGTTCAATTTGGGGAAGATGAGAACTGGATATGTTTTAATTCGAGGTGGACGTGGTCGCGTCGTGCGACAATAAATCAGTGGGGTCGTGGCGTCACGCTAAGGGCTGGTCAAATCATCCAGTTCATAATTCCTGCTGATTGAATATATGTTGGAGACTTTTGTGGTCTGTGAAAACCACACATTTTGTACCATAGAGGTAGTGTCTCCATATTTTGAGAGCGAAAACAACAACACCTAACTCAAGATCATGAGTTGTGTAGTTATTTTCATGGATTTCAGTTATCTAGATGCATAGGCTATCACTTTGTCTATTTGCATGAGAATACAACCAAGGCCTAGATTTGAGGCATCACAGTATACGACAAAATCGTCATTTCAATCGGGTAAGGATAGAATAGGAGGATCACAAGGTTTTTGTTTCAGTGTTTGGAAAGCTTCTTCTTGTTTGGCTCCCCACTCAAAAGGTTTATTATTTTGAGTTAAATAAGTGAAGGGAACCGCAATCTTGGAGAAGTTTGCGATGAAACGGCCGTAATAACCGACGAGTCCAAGAAAAGAACGAACTTCGGTAGGAGTAGTAGGTGTACTCCAATCCATAATCGTAGTGATTTTAGCGGGATCCACATGTATACCTTGTTCATTGACAATGGGACCCACGAATTGAACTTCTTTAAGACAAAATTCACACTTGGAGAATTTGGCATAAAGTTGTTCTTTCTTTAGGAGTTCCATCGTTAGATGGAGGTAATGTTTATGGTCAGCTCGAGATTTTGAATAAATCAAAATGTTGTCGATGAAAACAATGATGAACTTATCTCCATACAGTTTACAAACCATATTCATTAAGTCCATGAAAACGGCAGGAGCATTTGTTAAGCCAAAGGGTATGACAGTGAACTCGTAATGGTCGTATCGTGTGCGAAAAGCAGTTTTGGGAATATCTTCCTCGAGTACACGAAGTTGATTATACCCAGAACGGAAATCGATCTTTGATAAACAAGTAGCGCTTTGTAGTTGATCAAAAAGATCATCAATACGAGGTAGGGGATATCGATTTTTAATCATGAGTTTGTTGAGCTCGCGATAATCGATGCACATGCGAAAAGGTCCATCCTTCTTTTTCACAAACAACATAGAAGCATCCCAGGGCGAGAAACTTAGATGGATAAATTCTTTGTCCGATAGCTCTTGGAGTTGTTTCGACAATTCTTGCATCTCAGACGGTGCAAGACGGTAAGCGGATTTGGCAATTGGATTGGCATTGGGTAAAAGGTCTATGCGAAATTCCACTTGGCGTATCGGGGGTAAGCTAGGTAGCTCTTTCGGAAACACCTCAGGAAAATCTCGAACAATTGGGATGTCTTGAATACTCTTACTCTTGCCTTTCTCCTCTACGATATGTACCCAAAAAAGCTACATATTTCTTTTGTAGGTATTTCTGGGCTTGGGTACAAGTCATGAGTTTGAGGCTACTGGAAGGTTTCTCTCCACAAATTCTTGGATTTCGCCAATAGGAGAGGTACGCGAACAATCTTATCAAAACAGATAACTTCAACATGATGTTTGGTTAACCAGTTCATTCTTACTATGACGTCAAAACTCCCAAGTTGCATTGGCGTGATGTCAATGGGAAAAAAGATGGTTATTGAGGTTTAATTTGCAACTACGAATGACAGAATCAAGTACACGATGTTCGCCACTAGCTATCTCTATTGTTAAAGGTTTTCCTAGTTTAGTTCGAGGCATAGATCGAAAAGGTTCAAAGGCTAAGGATACAAAACTCCTATCCGCACCTGAATCCCAAACAATAGAAGTAAGACGATTGTTGACAAGGAACATACTGTTAACCACATCGTTATTAGCACACGCCTCATTAGCATTGATGTTAAATGCGTTTCCACGGGCAGGATTAGCATTAACAAGTTTTGGGCAATTATTTTTGAAGTGGCCCATCTCGCCACAATTGTAACAAGACCCAGGTGGAAAGTGAGGTCGAGCAGGACTTGCTTGGGGTTGAACCAGAATTGGGATAGCTTGGTTTGGAACAGATCGACAAACATTGGCCAAATGATCAAGCCATCCACATGAGGTACATTGATGATAGGCTAATTGATTCTGGTGGTGGCCATTGCATCGGTTGCACAAAGGTGCAGTACCAGCGTTCGGTTTCCTAACAGGAGGTTGAGCTGGATGGTTAGGAGTAACTTGATTGGTTTGAGCAACAATAACAAAGTTTCTTAAAGCCTTACGCTTCCTTGAATTTCTAGAGGGTTTGGCTTTCAATACTTTCAAACCATTGTAGGTGTTGGATCATGTGGACCCCTCCAAAAGAACAGATGATTGGAAAGCCAAAATAATCTACAATTATCTGATCAATAATAACAGTGCTTAGAAGAACTGCTCTCCCCAATGACTAAGGCATCAACATCTGCTATTCTCAAAGGTCTACAAAAGCTAAAGTTTGTCAAAGAGTAACATCTGATGAAGATAAAGTCTGCTGATACAAAGGTCTGCTATAGTGAATCACTGCTTGATGACAAAGTTTGTTGAAGCAAAGGTCTGATCATCCATTGCTGATGAAGACAAAGTCTAAAAAAGCAAGGTCTGCTATGGCTCAGCAGATGTTAAAGCTCAACAACGGATTACTCAACAGATGCTGAATAACAGCGTTTTCAATTTAACAGTACTTAGGCATTTAGCAGATGTTAGAAGTTGTTAGGTTATTAGATGTCATTGTCTAGGTAACGTCAGCCAAGATGCTTCAGATGTTTGTTTTATACTATAAACAGAATAGTGCATGCACTGTTCTATTCATCACTTTCTTTCTTGCCATTTTGTACGAACAAATAGGAGTGATCTTAGGCTGAGGGGGAGTTTGTTATTTTCATTCATACGTGAATCATTGTAATTACAAACTTTCAATGAAAAACATGATGATGAAAGCATTTTTCCATTGTTGTGATTTAAAGTTTATTCTTCCGCTGCATTATTTCCATAATTGTTTATCTTCTTTCATTGTCAATCTTAAACATTCACAACAATTCAAACTCATATCCTAACAATGGTATCATTGCTTGGTCAATCAAATTTGATCTAAACAATCAATTTGATATAAAAGATCAGCTCCTTCTACCGATATCGTTTGTACGTTGGATTGAAAAACAGAGTAAAAGTTTATTCACGTTCAAAGTAGTTTAAACAAAAACATTGTTTGTAAACAATCAAAATATCTCAAAACACATAAGATCCACACAACACTGGTACCCTGTACAAACCACTGATGCTTGTACATGCTTAGCAAAACACCGGTTGCTGGAAATCGGTTATCTTCGGACCACATGTTTAGATGGTGCCGAGCGCTGAAGATCCCAAGGTCCAAGTACCTAAAAAACCTGAAAATTACTCCGAGCAATATTTTCAGAAAATAGAGTTAGATGCTAAAGCATTTAGCATTGTTGCTACGGCTCTACCTAATGATATCTCTGCTGGCCTATTACATTGTAACATTACTAAGGAGTTGTGGGATGCACTGAAAAAGCAATTCGGTGGTACAGAGGAGGTTATTGAAAACAATAGAGAAGTTCTGAACCAACAATATGAAACATTTTGTCATGATAAAGGAGAGTCATTAACCCAACAATTTGAGAGGTTTAGTTATCTGATAAATGAATTAAAACTGGTAAATGTTGAGAATGCTATTTCAACCTTGAATAGTCGATTTCTTAGATCACTACCAGAAAAATGGGACACTATGGCCTTTGTAACCAGAAACTCTGTTGGTTTCAAAGAGATGAGTTTGACTCAACTTCATGGTAGGCTCCTCACTTATGAGAGAGAGCTTAACCAGAAAAAAGAAGCTACAAGAGTCAGGAAAAATGGCTGATGACTATGCTTTTGGTAGCACGACACTTTTTGGTCAAGAAGAAACCTCTGGTGACATTAAGGATCAGAGTTATGATCATTTTATTGACATAACATTTGGTGAAGCATTCAACTCTGATTCTTACTTACCCAATTATGCTTTTGCAGCAAATGGGGAAAACCAAGTTTTTGACAACTTATCGTTTGAGTTAAATGATCTTCAACATTTTGACCCCACAGATCGGGAAGAATGGACATTGATGTGTGTAAAATACAACATATAAATTACATCAAATGAGGCATAAAACTAACCCTTTTTAGTACTAATGTTGGAAAAAGTGTGCTTTTGTCTTCCTTTTGTATTTTTAGGATTAAATGAGCTCAAATGAACAAAAGAAGCAAAAAGGCAGCTAAATCTAACATAAATACAAGAAAAGGAATAAACTTGGCATGCCCGACCCCTCGACAACATCCTCCCAAACAAAAACAAGAGAACAGAAGGCTGAACACGCCCCGTGCTCAATGAGCACGGGGGCGCGCCCAAGTGTCTGCAGAAAAGACAAAGTTGTAGAAACTTCTATCCCCCACCACGGGGGCGTGCCCAGCGGACACGGGGCCGTGGTCAACTCTAAGATTCGCAGAATCTAGGAAAATCTTGATAGTACAGATACACTTCTGCACACGTGGTCGTGCCCAGCGGACACGGGGGCGTGGTCAACTAATACAGACAAACTGCTTTTAATGAAGAAAGAGAAGATGGGTGGACACGGGGCTGTGCCCAATGGACACGGGGCCATGTCCGGGCTTCTGTGCAGGCTATAAATAGGGGTGCTTGGCTCACTTGCAAACTATCCCTTGGCAAACCACCTCTCTCACACTTCACCCACCCACCACCACCATCACAACCCACATCCACCACCATCATCCATCATCTATCATAGAGTGTGTGAGTAGTCTCGGGATCCAAGATTGATCGTAAGAGTTCTTGACAATCAAAGGCCATGTTTGCCTAAGTCTCTTACATCACTTGGTGAAGACAAGTGTCTAGTGTAATACTTTTTATTTTTAATCTTTTCGCACTTTTTATTTGGTTATGTATTAATGACTTTAATAACTAGTTTCTTATGCTGAAGGTGAATCTTTCTTATCATTTGTCCGTGGTGTCACACCCTAACCGATGGCGGAAACATCGGGATGAGACGAACAAATCGCTCAAAAGCATCATAACACTAATTGTGACAATATAGATCAAATCAAATTTCATAAATGCTAAAATTCGTACATTGTATCCAAATAAGACAAATTGCAACAAAATAATTCACAACTTTGCTTATTCTAAGATGGGTTTCTAGGTTCATCCTAGCTTGTTTTCTTGATCACTTCGCCTAACCTGCAACATATATTAAAATAAAATCAACAAAAAATGCTGGCGAGTATACAAGTTTGATACATAGCACAGTAGAATAAAATGCTTAAATGTGCTCATATCCAACATGAATAAAATGATACAAGTTACTACTTTGCCATTCAATATCGTTCAACATCGTTCAAATATCGTTCAACTTCACAATACCCCAAGACTCAAGGGCATTGAGATTAACACGTTCAACTTGTATAGCATATGAGATTACAAGCATCAAATTGTTTCATGTTTAAATGTGGATAGAGTGTGATAAAAATAAGATTCAAACGTTGCGTGTTTTTGTATAGAATACATGTTGCACCCAAAAGTGTTAAAATAAAAATGGGATCGAGTATACTCACAATGGTTGCGTTGCGATTTCTTGTAATAACGCACGAGTAGAGATGTCCAAGAGGACGAACGTAAGTGATTAACCGAAACAGTGACGAAACGGTTTCTGTCGTAAACTCCGGCGTACTTTGTTTTCTCCGGTCGATCCTTCGTACGACTCCGGCTGGTTCGTCTTACTCCAACGACGCCCTCGATCTCCGGCGGTTGTGTAGGTGATACGAACAGGTGATGAGAGTGTTGAAGTTGTTTATATAGAGTTTCGAGGTCTAGTAAATTTGGAAATGATCTATGATGGAGTTGTATGTGTGTCGATTATAGTATAGGTTCATGATTTGTTAAAAAAAAATACGCGTAACAGCTCAATCCCTAACAATCAGCGATCAAAGGAAAAAGGAAATGATGGCTGTTCGCGTAATCGTATTGCAATCCCGACAATTTAGTTCACTCAACTAGAAAGGAAAGAAAGAAATAGTTGACTTGGTTGACGTGTTTTTGGCGACAAAATGAAACGGGGAATTCAAATCCTATGGACCAATTCTTGTTTCTTTTTAATTAATGGTTTCAAAAAGTTACAATAAACCCCCCTTAATTATACTTAACTGAACTAACTTAGCTTTAAATAATACTAACTTATATTGCCTTAAAACTTGTTTTAAAACCTAACCAAACTAACTAGACTATTTTATGAAATTAATAAATTTAATCGCCATATTAAATAAATAATAATAATAATAATAATAATAATAATAATAATAATAATAATAATAAAAATAATAATAATAATAACTAAATCAATAATTGGATTAATTTGAGTTACTAACTTGGTTAACTTGTATTACTTCAAACTAACTTTGAACTCTAACAAAATTAACTAGATTATTAAAAAAAAATAAAAATAAAAGAATAAAACTTTTATTTGAAAATTTAATTAATTAAACTAATGAATAATTAAATGAGCATATTATAACGACTTGAACGATTAATTATTTCCTGAAAAATTTCCGAGTTTCAAGGATTAGGATCCAAAATTCAAAACGGGTCGGATTCCGTGAATCCATTTTTGACGGATGTTACAGTCTCCCTTACTTTAGGAGATTTCGTCCTCGAAATCTAAGAGGAGTACTTCTAAAAATTCAAAAGAAAGAATAGGTGAGAATAGATCGTAACGTTTTGTTTAAGGGAAATTGTTTTCACGAATGCATCACATAGCATATAGTTTCACATAGCATATAAAAGGATCAATTAATTTCACATAGCATATAAAAGGTTCAACTAGTTACAAATTGCATAATCATGAATTTCACGTAGCATAATATAGATAATGAAAGCATCGTAAATTTACTGTGTTCACGAGAGATTATTATTATTTGTTTTAGATTGCGAAGATAGTGCGATTCGTGTCTCCAAGCTTAACATGAAATTAACGTTTAAAAAT
This sequence comes from Helianthus annuus, assembly GCF_002127325.2. Taxonomy (NCBI): domain Eukaryota; kingdom Viridiplantae; phylum Streptophyta; class Magnoliopsida; order Asterales; family Asteraceae; genus Helianthus; species Helianthus annuus. The sequence goes on from NC_035449.2 coordinate 70,656,788, forward strand.
TGAGAACGAAGAAGAGTTGGTAACTACCTCTGAGATAAGGAAATCACCCCTAGCTCGTTGGTGAAGTTGAAAAGTGAGTGGAGCTAATCGTTAAGGTAAGGAAATCACTCCTATCTTGATGATAAGCTTCCATTTTTGAGAATATGAGTATTAGCATAAAAATCTAGAACAATCTACATGACATACTTTGTTAACAAGATTAACGTATCACTGGCATGTGAATAAACATGTCAACCCATCGTGTACCGCAATGTTGACTACCCAACATCGTCGCAACGAAGAGGGTGTAATGTTGCTAACTTAACATGGCCATTAGAATATGGGCGGGCGCTACTCCTATAGCACTACGCATAGTGCTATACATGTTAAGGCGTGGGTTAAAGGACAAGTTCATCACATAAGAATAACCCAATGACACGAATCCAGTATAACATATTAGCATGCATGATATATCATACAAATGTAAAACACATGAAAATTGAGATAACATAAAAGAGAGATAGCATAAAAGAGATAAAACATAAAACATGGATTGTCACGGAACGTAACATAAGACTATTCCCAAGTAAATCGAAGTCCTTTTCGAATTAAGGAAACGTGCTTTGGCCTAATAGACAAATACTCTCATCGAGGAGCGACTAACGATATTTGTCCTTCCAGTTACTACACGTCCATAATCGATTGGGAAAATCGAAACTTTGGAGAGATTGAAAATCGAGGAGTGGGACTAGTTAACAAGATGCGAGTTTCACCTCTAACTTGATAACATCGAACCGTAACGTGGTTGGTACTTATCAAAAGATAAGGGTCCACTAGAGTATGAAATGGAAATTCCCTTCAAGATTTGGATATCACTCCTAACTTGAGGGTAGATTTGGTGCAAAATTCAAAGTATAGCTGAGTGAAAGTCATCACCAAATGTGGGAATCACCCCTATTTTGATGAATCGTTTCGATTGTGTTATAAGAGTGTCTTCAAAGCCTCCAAGTGTGTATTGTGTTAGCCTTAGGAAAGGCATGTATTTTTAAGGTCCAAAGAAAGTAGAGGGAAGCAAAGAAGATAGAAGGGAAGTTGTTTTAAACAGCACATAAGGATAAAGCTCCTAAACTGTAGGTCCCCCGGAGGTTGAGGTTAAACCTTATCCTTGTTATGTTTAACACACTAGCAAGTGCGGAATCCAAGCTAGAATGCAAACCGGTAGTTTATATGAGAACACAAGCTACAAAGAGAAAGGTAGACACACGAGATATCAAAGTTTTCTCTTGTATTTCAGTGGACACGGTTACAGCCCTTGACCAAACTGAAAATACGCTCTCTACAAGACTAAGTTCACTCACACTCTCTCTATATCTGAAGTGAACACATTACATGAGTATATATACCTATCACAGCTCGTCTGGTCGAAGGATCAGATAGACTGATCGAAGGATCATCTATCGATCTGAAACCTATCGAAGGATCCACATATACCTCGAAGGATGATATCCTTCGAGGTCCATCAACATCCATCGAAGGTTTATCTTTCGAGCTCATCGAAGGATCTAAACAATCCTTCGATGACTCATCCTTCGACACAAACATATTACAACCATTGTCTAACTGTTTGGCCAAGTCAAACCAGGAGGATGGTTGACTTGGTCAAACTTACAAGACTAACAAAAGACATCGTTTTATATCATGACAAACTACAGACAAAGTACAGACACAAGTGCACCAACAAACTCCCCCTTGGCTGTAGCTTTGTCTCGATCTTCGTGTCTTCAAGTCTCTGACTTCCTTTCAAGTCTTCAATGTCGGAGGATCTTCAAAGTCTTCACGTCTTGAAAGCAGAAAGTGTATCAACAAACTCCCTGTTTCATGTAGGAAGTGTGTTGACAAACTCCCCCTTAACATAAGCTCCCCCTTGAGTTATGCTCGTGAAAGACTTGATCCTTATAGTTTGAGATCCTTGTGGTGTTAATGATGGTCAGCGGCAACTCGGTCATTTTCATCTTTTGAGGGCCTTCACGTCGTGTCTTCATTCTGAAGCTTGTCATCGACCATGTTCTCCTTGCCTTTAGAATCTGCACATGCAAGAACTCTAAACGCGTAATGAGAACAACTGCTTGAAATATAGTTTATATAAACAAATGACACACGAATGACCATGTCACAATCAAACACCATCCGACAATTTGAAAGTTTAAAAAAATTTGTCAGTTTTAGTTTCTAACTTTCAAAACTTGCAAATTTCGACCGTTTATGAAGATTTAGTCAATTCGGTTTTCAGTCAGGTTTCAGGTAACGAAGACTCGAGATCCAACATCGTACGATCGAAAATAAAATAGAAATAAAATCTTTTTGGCTTTTATAAAGTTTATATTAAAACACACCTAAAATCTTTTTGGTTTTTTTTTTTATCTTTTAAATGTAAAGACTGAAAGCAGTAAATAAATATACACAGACATTCTTTTTGCGAGTTTCGAGGGTAAGAGAATCATATCAGTGCACGGTCAAGCCAAAACACTCTCTTTGTTCAGTTAGTTAACATTAAGATAAGCATCCTATAACAATTATCGGTATTGTTGTCCACATAAGCTCAACTTATCAAGATTGAGCCAGTCGCATTTTGTTGTCCCGATTCTCGTATCTCAGCATACAAGCCAGCATTTTCGTTATTTCTGATTTGATTCCTTGTCCTTACACCACTGAGAACATCACCTATAATATTCTGCTGAGGATGAATGTTATGAATTCGGTTTTCAGGAACTGGAGGAATTTCAACATTGGTCCTCAAGTTATTGATATTTAAATTCCCGATATCATTCTGAAGCTGTTGAGTTGTAGAAGATGATGCATTTTCTTCTTGGACAATTGGCGCAGACACTTGATCCGTTGCTTCTGAAGTACCTTGAACCGGACGCGGTGCTTCACCATCATTTGCATCAACATACTCCTCATCTTCCGATGACAAATTGTAGTCGACAGCATCATTAAACACCTCATTTGAAACGAGATTGTTGACAGAAGAAGATGCTTGTGAGTCAACAATGATTGGGCGAACTAACTGAGAGCCAGTCGCATTCTCGCTTTCAGACAACATTTGAGCAATTACATTGTCATCATCAAATGTCGGCAGATTGAATGAGTCGAAAAGACCATCATAATCGAACATCCATGGATCTCCAGAAGGCTTCGGTGGATTAGAATATCTTTGAACTTTTACTTCACCCCACGAAAAATCCTTTTTACAGCTGCAAGATGTGAGGCCTTCGGGTTAACTTGATATCTGGCAAGCAGGCACGTTGGGTACATTATATCTGGCCTTGATGCTGTGAGGTACATAAGAGATCCGATCATTGCGTGGTAATATGAGGGGTTAACAGCTTCACCCTTCAAGTCTGGAGTAATTCCGTGATTTTGTGGCAATGGGGTACCAATGGGCGTTGCATCAGACATCTGGAACTGGCTCAAAATGTCGCCAACATATTTAGTCTGATGAATGAATATCCCAGACTCCGTTTGTTGTACTTGTAGGCCCAAAAAGAAGGTCATTTCCCCCATAGCACTCATCTCGAATTTATCCTGCATAATGCGCTCGAAATTCCTACACAAGACATCATTAGTAGAACCAAAAATAATATCATCGACGTATACCTGTACCAGAAGAAGATCTCCATCTTGTTCTTTGATGAAAAGAGTACAGTCGATAAGACCCCTTCGAAAACCGTTCTCCAGCAAGTAATTAGATAAGGTTGCATACCAAGCTCGCGGTGCTTGATGAAGACCATAGAGAGCTTTGTTGAGCAACCAAACCCGATCGGGATGAATAGGATCTTCAAAACCTGGAGGCTGTTTGACGTACACTTCTTCTTCAACCACACCATGTAAGAATGCACTTTTGACGTCCATCTGTTAAACCTTGAATCCTTTGAATGAGGCATAAGCCAGAAAGATCCGAATTACTTCCAGACGTGCAACAGGTGCATACACTTCGTTGTAGTCGATCCCTTCAATCTGACGAAAACCTTGAACGACTAAACGTGCTTTGTTCCGGATAACAACTACGCGGTCATCCTTTTTGCATTTAAACACCCAACGGGTTCCGATCTTCTTGTAACCAGCAGGTTTCTCTACGAGTTTCCAGACACCTAGCTTCTGGAATTGTTGCAGTTCTTCCTGCAATGCTTCCACCCAGGAATCATCTTTCAATGCCTCCTTCCAAGATCTAGGCTCTTCTTGGCTAACATAGCAGGCGAAAGACCAATCATTTTGTTGTCCCGATTCTCGTATCTCAGCATACAAGCCAGCATTTTCGTTATTTCTGATTTGATTCCTTGTCCTTACACCACTGAGAACATCACCTATAATATTCTGCTGAGGATGAATGTTATGAATTCGGTTTTCAGGAACTGGAGGAATTTCAACATTGGTCCTCAAGTTATTGATATTTAAATTCCCGATATCATTCTGAAGCTGTTGAGTTGTAGAAGATGATGCATTTTATTCTTGGACAATTGGCGCAGACACTTGATCCGTTGCTTCTGAAGTACCTTGAACCGGACGCGGTGCTTCACCATCATTTGCATCAACATACTCCTCATCTTCCGATGACAAATTGTAGTCGACAGCATCATTAAACACCTCATTTGAAACGAGATTGTTGACAGAAGAAGATGCTTGTGAGTCAACAATGATTGGGCGAACTAACTGAGAGCCAGTCGCATTCTCGCTTTCAGACAACATTTGAGCAATTGCATTGTCATCATCAAATGTCGGCAGATTGAATGAGTCGAAAAGACCATCATAATCGAACATCCATGGATCTCCAGAAGGCTTCGGTGGATTAGAATATCTTTGAACTTTTACTTCACCCCACTCTTCAATATTCTTGGTAGTCAGGTTCCATACTCGCAGATTAGGAGTAGCATACCCAAGGAAGTAACCTTCGATAGCTTTGGCACCAAACTTCCCGTCAGGCTCAATCATGGTACATGGTGCTGTATTCATGAAGGATTCCTGTGTAGGAGTTCGAAGCACGTTTGTGTAGGAGTTCGAAGCACGTTTTGCCATGTCTTTTCACTGTGAGAACCCTGGTTAACGTGTAGCAAGCCGAGGCAACAGCTTCAGTCCAGAATCGAACTGGAAGCTGAGACTCAACCAACATGGTTCTTGAAGTCTCAATTAAGGTTCTGTTCTTTCTTTCAGCGACTCCGTTTTGTTGTGGCGTGTACCGAGTGCTGTATTCATGAAGGATTCCTTTTGCACTGCAAAATTCATCCATAACCCTGTTTTTGAACTCGGTTCCGTTGTCGCTTCGAATTCGCCTCACCTTTAGATTATAAAGATTTTCCAACAAGGTGATCAAATTCTTTAGAATTTCTGGAGTCTCGCTCTTGTGGACCATGAAAGCAACCCATGAAAATCTTGAATAGTCATCAGTGACTACCAAGCAGAAAACCTCCCCGTGCACACTCTTGTGTTTGACTGGGCCGAAAAGGTCCATATGCAGACGTTCGAGTGGCATGTTTACAGTGTTAACCTTCTTCAATGGATGTGATTTCTTGATCTGCTTCCCTTTCTGACACGGCACACAGACATCTTGAAGTTGAAAATTCTTCACATTGACACCTCTCACCAGATTGTTTTTGACAAGGTGATTCATTTTTCTGAGGTGAATATGACCCATCCGTCTGTGCCAAGAGATCGTCTCCTTTTCAGTGGCTTTTGAAATAAAGCAAGTAACTTGTTTGGACTTAGTTATTGCTTGGCTCATATCGAGGACATACAAATCATTAACTCTTGGTGCTGATAAGAGAATCCATTCTGCGGGAATCTTGAATCCTGGCTTCAGCACATAACAACCGGCATCATCAAAATGCACGGTGAACTTCTTGTCGCAGATCTGAGAAACACTCAGGAGATTGTGATCCAACTGTTGCACATAATTGATTTTGTCGAAACTCACAACTCCATTTGAGATCATTCCCTCGCCGGTGATATACCCTCCTTTGTCTCCAGCAAATGAGACATATCCTCCTCTTATACTTCGTACATCGAAAAGAAGACGATAGTCGCCCGTCATGTGCCTGGAAGCCCCACTATCAACAATCCAATGACTATTAATAGTTCCTCCTAGAGCCGCCTGCACATGCAACTAACTTATCAGTTTGAGAGGGGGACCCAAGCCTTTGTGGACTTAGGTCGTCCTTGATCATCAAGGAAAGTGATTTCAATCACTTGATGATTAGGAAAAAGAACCTGTGGTGCTCCCCCTGATTGAATTACCTGCTTTTGCTTCCAAGCTATTTGTCTTTTACCAGTATTTGAATTTATTATTTTAGCATTTAATGGTTTTACAGTTTCAGGTTTTGCTTGTACAGGTTTTTCTTCTTTGACCTCTGATTTTAAGGCCTTTTTAATTACCTTTTGATTCTTTTGCTTTTGTTGATGCATTTATTGTCTATCGCCTTCGTCAATCCGAGTCGTAGTGAGAAGCCGGAAGGAATCAAGCGCATAATGTCATATTTAGTTAGAAATGACAAGGTGGCAAACTTGTAATTAATGAGAACTTCCATTAAAAAGCCTTGACCATATAAATAGGAAATCATGTCATAATTTTAGTAGGATTTAAAAGTTCTTGAAAGAGTTTAGGAGGAGACTTGGAGAGAAGACTTTCTAGAGAGAGAAAGTAGAGAGAGAAAGTTGTATATTTGTGATTCTTGTACCGTACACGTAAAATTTAGCAATGGAATCACATTAGTAGTACGTTATCGTGTGTTCGGTCACGTTCGTTCACGGATTCCGCACGTGAAACGTTCGTTACGCAATCGAACGACGTCAAAACCGGTCCTACAATTGGTATCAGAGCTAGGAGCTCGATTGCTTGATCAAACACATCGTTCTCGTACAGATTTCAGCGATTTCAGAGGCGATTCAGATCCGATTTCACCTATTTCTTCATCTTCTACCTACTTTTCACGTTTTTCATCGTTTTTCATCAAATTGAACAGGTAAATACGGTCCGTTTCGTCTGATTTTTGGATATGTTGTGCGTATAGACCCGATCTACAACGTTTCAGATCGAAATTCCAAGTAGTTTCGGAGAAATTGCGGTTTTTCGGTCCGAATTCGCGTCAAATTTCAGCTCAGGATCGTTTATTTGGCACTACTGTGGATCGCTTATTTGGTCAGAAAGAGGATCGCTCCAAATCAACTATTGAACCGCTTATGTGACATTGTGGTCCGCTCCAAGTGTCAGTATAGATCGCTTTTGTGTCACCTTCTTCACGTGATTGTCTGAATCATTACAGGTTGTCGGCTACAATCGATTGTTGGTTGGCAGATTGTTATTATTGTTTGCACATATCATGTGATTATTAAAGGTTGTCGACAGTTTTTTTTGTCACCGCCCCACCAACCTTTTTGTAGCCCAATCATTTCCTTGTTACACCGCTGCCACAAAACAAGGCCCAATCTTCACGTGGCCATGTGCACAGTTCATTAAAAGCAGCAGCCTTGTCCAATTATCCAATCACATTTTGTTTCACCGCCCACTTCAACAGAAATTGATGAAGTTTTTGTGCCGCCCATTAAACAAAATCGGCCCAATTGTTGTTGCCACCTATGATACCACCCACTATCTTTTAAATCAACCACCCCATATTATCCAGTGAGCTGCAACCATTCCAAGTATAGGCCTATCCACCGGAGTTTTGGCGGTAAACGAACGGTTGTTGACAGCTTGGTATCACAAGTGTTTTTTTTAAAATAAAGGCCCAATCAACATAACCCTTTGTACCGCCCCACTACCTGATTTTTAAATAACCGCCCATTAAGGTTTAGCCCAATCGTTTTCATCACACCGCCCATTTAAGTTGCGGCCCAATAAAGATTTAGGGTGTTGTTGGCCACTAAAAATCAAAGGGTTGGAACTTGTTGTTGGCAAGCTGGTTGTTTTTGTTTGTATGTGAAGTCACAAAAACATTAAGGACAAATCAAAGTGTTTTATATTTGAAACTTGTCAGTCATTTGTTTTAAAAGGTCATATTAAAATCAAGTGATGTTATAAACGATTTTGATTTTCATAGTAGGGTTTTAAAACTGAATTGGACAGTTCATATTTTTTAAAAAAATGTGTTGATCTCAAGAATTGAAATTGTGAATTAAATCAAGTGTACATTCATTGGAACGTGTTCGCGGATCTTCGATACGAGTTCTAGATCATTTGAATTAACAAACTTGTTTTAGATTGTTTGATACTTTTACTGATCGTTTATTTGTGTGTTTGCAGGTAATTCGAAGTGATTTGTTGTCATCGGATTTTCATCAATCGAATATTCATCAAATTTTTTGTTTGTGTGAAATTTTTTAATTGATTGAAAATCTGTTGCTGTGTATTTCTCATTACCAAGAAAATGGATTCTGCAATTTATACTGCACTGAACAAGTTCAATAATTTTTCAGGTATCGATGGAGAATCGATTGAAGAATTGATCAAAAGGTATGTCGAGCTGTATTGGATGATGGTGAGTTTGAAGATAACCAAGACAAATGAGGAATGGGTTAACAAATTAGGAAATGCTTTACCGGGTGATGAGTGGAGAATGTTTTTGACAGATTTGAGGCAGATATACTTAGAAGTGAATTTGAGCGAGTTTATCGAGAAGATTAAAGAGCGAGAACGTGAACGACAAAAGATTAGTAATGCAGAAACTGATAAAGAAAAATTCAAATCTGAGGAAAATGTTCGAGAGGAAGAAGAGCAGGTTAAAGACATTTCAGCTATCAAGGTTGAAAAGAAAGCTGAGAATGTAAAAATGATCGAGAAGTGCTCAAACTGTGAAGATCTGAAAACTGAAAATGCCAAACTCTTGAGGGAGTTAGAGAGTTTGACATTAGAAAACGAAAATCTTAAAAAATCAGAAAATGTTTTGAAAAATCAAATACAAAATTCAGAAATTGAAAAAGTAAAAATTGATAAAGACTTTCAAGATCAAATAAAGATTTTAGAAGATGAGAGAGATATCTTTGGTAAAAATAATCTTGAAAAACAGATTGAAATAAATTCTCATCTTGCTAAAATCATTCAGCTTGAAAAAGAAGCTGAAAGTTATCGGCATAAAATTGCTGAGTTAGAAAATAAATTGAAAGGTTTTGTGATTTCTTCAGCGTATGTGAATATTCCATGTCCAGAACCGATCAATGAAATTCCAATAAGTGACGATGTCACAAACTTTGACAATGTCAAAGTTGAAGATTGCGATGAAAAATCTGATGATGAAAATGGAAAAATTGAAAAACAAAAATTGTTTTTAGAATTAAAAGAAAAATTCAAAAATACTGTTTTGCAATCAACTGAAATAGGTGAATGCTCAAAGCAAAAGCTGTTAAGATGATTGTAGAACAAAAACAAAAGGGTAAAACTGAGAAAATTGTACAAAAAGAGAATAAAAGCTCATCAGATCGATCATCCAATCGCAATCAAAAATCACAAAAACTGAAAAACGAAAACTCAAAAATTGTTGGTAATAAGTGGTGCAGGTCAGACCACAGTGCTCAAAAGACAAATCCAACAATCAAGAAGAGGAAAGAGTATCACCAAGCCAAACAGTGCTTTGATCTAAGCGTTTGGTATGAAGATGGTGATTGGTACAATAACAGAGTGTGCTACAAATGTGGATATCACGGACACATTGCTGTTAACTGCCAGAGACAAAGATTTGAGACAAGAAGATGCTATAATTGTCAAATCAAAGGTCACATTGCCAGGGATTGCCCAAGAAAATCAAGTGAAAGATTGAGGGTTAATTCTCAGAAATTGGCAAAGAAACCAGTCAATGTCAAGCCCAAGAAACTGAAAGTTTCAGAACAGAATGTCAAAGAACAGAAGGTCCAAGAACCTAAAGTTCAAGAAAAGAAAGTGAAGCTTTCTCAAGGGCAAAAAGACAAACTGAGAAAGAAGAGGAAGAAGGCCAGAGAATATCTGGAGAAGATTTTGTCCTCGGGTTCACCCGACAGATCGAATAAGAGTGCTGATGAATCAACTCCATCGTCTGCAAAGCCAAGCAAGATGAATTCATCAGATGCAAATCTGAGGACAAAAGAGGAGATAAAGAAGAAGGTAACAGTTTGTGGCGATGAATCTGTTTCTTCGGAAACAAAGGAGCCACATGTCGGCGATGAATCTGACAGGTCAAAGTCAGACAAGCCACATTCAGGCGATGATTCTGATTTGTCAAAATCAGGGGAGCCACAAGTTGAGCTCAAAAGTGAAAATTCAGTTCCGCCAATGGATGACACAAACTTTCCACCATTGCGAACTGAAAATTTTAAACAAAAAGATGGTAAAGTGAAAATTTCGAATCAATTCTATTCTGAAAAGAAAGAATTTGATGTCGAAAAGGCTTTTAATGGAAAAGTGAAAAATATTTTTGGAAAAATGGTTGAGGGAAAGGTTGAAGGGGTTAAAGAATTTTATGAAACAAAAAGGAATGTTCAAACCCCGAGTGAAATTGAAAAGGTCACACCCAAGGCTGGTCAGGCTTGGGTGCCTACATTCGTTGCTTAAAATCCTGACTTGTCGGAGCTCCCAGGTTTGTAAGCGTGGAGCATGAATCGGCATTTTTTTTAAATCTGTGTTTGAAGGTTTTGCAGGAATTGCCGGAGATCCCAAGATGGTATCGTGGATCATGAATCGGCATCTGTCTAAAATTCTAATCGGTAACGTCAATCAAACAAACGGTAAAAAGGTTTGTTTGTGTTTTTCTTTCAAGTGGTATTAGACGAGTTTATATTTTTGCAAGTGGTACAGAGGATTCTGAACTGCAAATGGTAAATCATGGACATTAACTTGTACTTGGATTTTCCTACATCTGATCGAAAAACAAGATGATGAAGTAACCCCGTACTTAAACTGTTTGGTAAACAAACTAATTTTCCAGAAAAACCATTTTGATTAAAACAAACTTAAGTGTTTTGAAATCATAATGGGAAAATAGGTTGTTGTGAGGGGGAGTTCTGATTGTTTACGCCAAATGGATGGAGAATTGAAGTGATTCTCATCAAGTTGTCAAGTTTGTACAGTTTGTTTCAAATTTTCTCAGAAAATCAAAATTGAAACATATTTTATTTTAGGGGGAGAAAAATTTAAAAAAAATTAGAAAATTTGAAAAAGTCAAAAACATTAAAAGTTAAAAAATGAGTTTTGTTGTGAAAAAGAGGAAATGATAGTAAATCAGTTGGACTATCACAGCACGCTAAAGAAATGTAATGTCAAATGTGATAAATGGTCTCACTGATGATGTGACGATAGGTTTTTATACATTTAGTAGATTTATTCGGGATATAAACCTAAAATTTCAAACTTGTGAAATTTGTGGAGAACACTACTTGGATATATAGGTAACCCCTGAAATCTCGTTTGAAAGGTCTCGTATTCTGATATACTAGGTGTTTATACTCTATGATGTCTGGGGTATTATTCCGGGACTTCTGCTGAACAGTAGTTCTGACCTAGTCCTTGGCTAATACTTTCTGCAAAATGCTTGAAACATAGCATAAAGCCCTCAGCTGATTAGACAATAAAATTGATAATCATCTGTTGTAGCTGAAAAGATCCTCTAAAGGGGACACACTGCTAAGTCGAAGCTGATATCTCTCTGCTGAACGGAAGTTCTGACCTGAGATCCCTCAGTTCTCGCATTTAACCCCTAATTTATATACAGATATCATTGTAGTATTCTTGCCTATAAGACTGAATATTGGGATTCTGGATACGGGAGTATATTCAAGAGGTGGGACACATGAATCGAACTAAGTTCATAAAACACTTAAATAGTATCCTGAATAGATTGAAAGTTGTATGAAAATTTAAGAGGACAACTATATCGTCAATCTACGTGAATCGTTTAGAACTTAAAATGTCTAAAAGCTTAACGGTGCGTGTGATGTGTCTCAAAAACTGATATGATCCTCTTACACAAACTCACAAAAATATGTTTGTACATATTTCATTTCTGCATTTAATTTTCTGTCTTTGCATTCATGTTTCTTATTTTGAAAAATCCAAAAAGATTTTCGACAACTGATGTTGAAAAGCTGACATTCAAAATCTCAAAGGCTAAACTTGATGAACAGACAGGTTGGCTAATTGATTTGAAATGTTTAAAATGATTCATTAGGTTGAATCAGAAATTGGAATGTGTAAAATTTTGTGATAAATTTTAAATGTAAATGTGAAAATTCTCAAATGTTTAGTTGATTCATTAAGTTGAATCACAACTTTATTGGTTTGTAATAGAGAGGTTGAGATGTGCAGGTTTCAAATTTGTTGCTACGAAAAGCCAGACTACGATCCCGACAGCCGAGTCTAAGGGGGAGTCTGAAGACGAGCTTAACGCAAAAGGAGCTTGTATTCGGAAAGCCAGGTGTCGATCCCAAAAGCACGGAAGCTTGACGAAAGGGGGAGCCTGAAGAAAATACAGATCCACCGGGTTTCTGTTCAAGCAAGAGGAACTCAAGAGAGAGAAAGAAAGACAAGTCGCTACGAGTTTCACTACGAGATTGACTACGGCAATATCCAAGGGGGAGATTGTTGATGCATTTATTGTCTATCGCCTTCGTCAATCCGAGTCGTAGTGAGAAGCCGGAAGGAATCAAGCGCATAATGTCATATTTAGTTAGAAATGGCAAGGTGGCAAACTTGTAATTAATGAGAACTTTCATTAAAAAGCCTTGACCATATAAATAGGAAACCATGTCATAATTTTAGTAGGATTTAAAAGTTCTTGAAAGAGTTTAGGAGGAGACTTGGAGAGAAGACTTTCTAGAGAGAGAAAGTAGAGAGAGAAAGTTGTATATTTGTGATTCTTGTACCGTACACGTAAAATTTAGCAATGGAATCACATTAGTAGTACGTTATCGTGTGTTCGGTCACGTTCGTTCACGGATTCCGCACGTGAAACGTTCGTTACGCAATCGAACGGCGTCAAAACCGGTCCTACAGCTTTACCTTCTTTTCCCTTTCTTTCAAGACACGTGGGTCTTGTTTCGGGGAAACTGATCGTTTTTGGTAATCGATTTCTTGGGGAGCACTCGTTTTTGACTTCAGCTTTTGCACGTGTGGGCAATATCTTACAATATGCCCAACTGTGCCACATTCAAAACATGTTCTCCGCTCTACAAACTTCGGAGAAACATGTTGATGACCAGACGGAGAACCAGACAATGAACTTTGTGATCTAGACGTGCTTGGATCTAAATCACATCCGTTGGTGTGTTGGGTGTAATTATTCTGATCATTTCGTTTTAAAATTCTAACTTGTTTTACAAAATCAACGTTAGATTTATCCTGAAATGTTTCAAGTTTGTCTGAACCCGTGGATCCAACAAAGTTCATTTTCGGTTCTCGTTTCTTAACAGGAGCTCTTTTGTTTTGCACCTTTTGTTGTTGAACCTTAGGTTGCTCAACCTTTGATTGTTGAATTTTAGGTTGTGCAGCCTTAGGTTGAGTAGCCTTAGACTGTTCAACTTTAGGTTGTTAAACCTTTGGTTGTTCAGTCTTAGGCTGCTGAACTTTAGGTGCTTGAACATTCTTGTTCTGAGCCTTCTTTCCCTGTACCTTACCCTTTCCGGAGTTGACTTGTTGTTTTCGCTTAATTGGTAGTTTTTGGTTTCCGTATTGTTTTCTAATTTGTTCACACGGAATTGGATCACATTGAGTGACGGTAACTTTGCCACTTTTGTTCCCCAAAAACTTATCAGTGCATCCTTCAAAAATTTGCTCAATTAAATCTTGATTTACATTTTTAATTGGAAAATCTTTATTAGAGTAGATTTTGCTATCTCCTTTGAGCGTGTACAACAAATTATTCCCTTCAAGGCTAGATACACGGGACTCCATTGCTTTTGACATTTCAGTCTTACTCGGTTTCACTGGTGGATCACACAGGATGTGATTCTCGATTGGAATATCTGTTGTAACCGAGTTAGACTGTTGTTTCACAATTTCTTCAGATTCATCGTCCGAAGAATCAGCATCCTCAACAATGGGAGGACTCTGTTCCTTAACACACGATGAATCTGTCACATTCTCAGATTCTGATTGACCCGAGGATGATGTACCAGTTGTGAACCCGAGGCCTGCTGCAAAGTCATCTAGACCGAGTGGCACAGTAGGTTCAAAACGGGGCATATCCTCGTCATCAGGCAATTTAGAGTAATTGTGATTCATTGGGGGAGGACATGATTTGAATCCAATACATTTTGCATCCCCCTTTTTCTTTTGAACGTCAATGATGTGATCCAATACATAGCGGGAATTGGAATAGCTTTCCAGTTTCTGCTTAATTGTCTCACATTCACATCGAGCTGTTGCTAACTCTACCATTTGCTTTTCAATTGTGTCAATAAAATTATTGTTAGCATGTTGTTTTCGCAAAACAGCCTTTTGTAATTCAGAAACATCATGTCTTAATGACGCAATTGTTGCTTTAAATTCCTTTTCATTTCTGGTTAAAAACAAGTTAGCTTCGATTGCTTTAGAAAGATCTACAATCAATTCTTGATTGTGTTTGTGTGTGATTTCAAACTGACTTTCCTTTTCAGCATATTTTAAACACTTTGCACATTCAATAGGAACAGAAATAGAGTCAGAATTAGTATCACATACCTGAGAAGTCTGACCTTCTACGTGAGCCATAAAGGCTGTATGAAAAGAAAAAGATCCATCTTCAGAGAAGAACTGAGCAAGCTTCTCGGAAGTTCCAGCAGATTTCTGGCAGAGAATAGATCTTCTCTTGCATAATGCTTCAGCTTCAGCCAAAAGCTCATCAACTTCCAAATCTAAAGCATCACTTGATAAATCACCAGCATCAAGTGATTCCCCATCCATGCTCCCACTATAACCCGAACTATCTTCATCTTCTGAAGATTCACCAGCAGACACGGGTTCTACTACCTTCTCAATCACTTTAGCATAACATGCTGTTCCACCATTTCCTCCTTCACCAAGCTGAAGGTTCCAGTTGCAGATTTCATCAGCTTGAACAACCAATCCTCTGTGGGGATTAGTGTTTGTGGATCCAGATGCATTTCCTCCAACGGGAACTATTGATCTGACAGAATTGTTGTTCAGTTGCTGTTGTGGCTGTCCTTGATTCCTGAAGGGATTCTGATTTCCTTGCTTAGGTGGCTTCTGACACTCCCGCTTGAAGTGACCCTTTTCACCACAATTCAAGCAAGTGACAGCATTCTTATCAAAACCATACTTGGTGTTGTTGTTGCTATCCAAGTTGGTTCTCCCCGTCCTTTCCATAAACTCCTTTGCTCTTCGAATTGCACTAGCAAGAGCCCATTTGATATCCATCATTTCAAACTCTTCTCTATCCACTTGCTGATAATCTTCATTGGTTAGATTGATATTCCCAATCTGACCTGCGATCAATCCACAATAAGCACTAACCAAGGTGTTCAACATCTCCATATGCTCCTTGGCTATTTCGACACTGACTTTGGAAAAGTTGGAAGTGTCTAATCTGACTGTGTTCGGATTGGAAGTGGCTTGAAAGTTTGAAGAGCTTCCATAAAACCCTTGCTGTTGCGGTTGTTGCTGCTGAGCTCTGCTTGGGTCTAAGAAAGGCGGTGGTGTGAATTGCTGAGCTGTCGGTTGCACATACTGTTGTTGAGAAGAAGAATCTGGTCTTGAATACATCATCGTGTATGCTGAAGGATCAAACTGATTTGTTGTGGAAAGTCCGGTGTTTGAGATGAAAGCTGTTTGAAGCTTCGCGTGTTGAGAGGCTGGTTTTTCTCCACTGATACCTCCTGCAATCCCATAGTACATCTCTGGATTTTGAGGAGTTAGTGTTCTTTTTGCCTTAAGCTTTTCTTCTACATCCTTGTTCTCCAATTTTTGAATTAACTCATAAACGGTGATTGTGTCTAGAACACCATTTTGTTTGAGAATTTCAAGAAAACTGCTCCACTTTGCTGGTAAGCTATCAGCGAATCTCTGCACCATTTCTTGTGGAGTGGCAGTGACTCTAAAAGCAAACATCTTGCTCAACAAGTGATGGAACCTTGTAGATAACTCTGCCAAAGTCTCATTCTCCATACACGTGAATCCTTCAAACTCTTTCTTCAGTAATTCTTGCTTGATCTTTCCAGATTAAGCATTTCCTTCACATCGTAACGTGAGCATATCCCACAAGCTTTTAGTAGTCGTGCAGTAAACAAACTGGTGGTAAATGTCTCTGTGAAGGGCTTGTGTGAGAATCATGAATGCTTTCTTTTCTAACTCAAATTTCTTCTTATCATCATCAGACATAGTGCTGTAAGTTTGTGGATTAGATCCTGCAACTTCCAAATCATTGTCAAATACGGTGAAGAAGCACATCCATAGATCTTGACCTTGCCCCTGAACATAAGTTTTCAGCCTTTCTTTCCACCATCCCCAATCATTGATGTGATTTAGCTTTGGCGGTTTTGTGCTTGTACCAGTTTCACTGTCGTTCTGCATCATTGCTTGAATGCTGCTGCTTTGATTTGTGACCAATGCCCATTGATTTGCAGTTATCATTGCAGTTTGAGGTGGGGCAATAGCTCGCATCCATGCAGTTTTGTCGAAATCTGACGCAGATTGCGTAGCTGATGATTGTGGAGTCAAAGTTGTTTGAGTCCACGCGGTTGGATCCCACTGACCGTTTGTTCCCATTTTATAAAAATTAATATATTAAGTGAAAATTGATTTAAAATTTGAAAAACAAGTTTCCCCTTTTTTTAAAAAAAAAATTTAATTTCCACAAACTATGTTAATATCTCGAATGATAACAACCAGCCAAAGGATCCCTGATCGAAAGACCTGAAAAACACAAACTTGTTAAACTTAAACAGACTAGGATCGAAGGATCAATACTTGTTTGAAGGATCAACAGTGTTCGAAAGATCACTGTTGAATTTCGAACAATGATTTCGAAAGATTCTCCAATCGAAAGATCCTTATCTTTCGAATAAGAACTGTAGATTGAAAGATATATCCTTCGAAAAGATTCCTTGGATCGAAGGATAAGGTAAGACTTCGAAGGATGTTCGAAGGATGATTATCTATCGAACTTCCTTTGATCGAAAGATGATCTTTCGACTTCGAAGGATATCCTTCGATCTGTACTGACACAGTTGACAAAAAATGACAGGTTGGTGAAAAGGTGATTGGTTGGTAGAAAGCTTTCGGCAGAAGGTATGTTCAAACCATGCCTTTTACCAAACCAGATTTGACCCAATAAAAAATTGCTTAAAAAGGAAGGTTCTTATCCAGAAAACCGGTCACTGGAGTAAGCCGAAATTTGGCCGGAAATTACCAAACTTCTTAAAAATAAGTTTTTAAGTTACCCAACCCGTCCTTTAACACACCCGGTTAGTTTAGAACACGTTTTTACGTCTAGAAATGCGAGAAAAACACTAATAACGGGTGCTAAACCATGTGAGTTTTTGTTTAAACACTCAAAAGTCTTGTATAAACTCGGTTTTTAACAAGGAAAAGAGCCACGGCTCTGATACCACTTGTAGGTCCCCCGGAGGTTGAGGTTAAACCTTATCCTTGTTATGTTTAACACACTAGCAAGTGCGGAATCCAAGCTAGAATGCAAACCGGTAGTTTATATGAGAACATAAGCTACAAAGAGAAAGGTAGACACACGAGATATCAAAGTTTTCTCTTGTATTTCAGTGGACACGGTTACAGCCCTTGACCAAATTGAAAATACGCTCTCTACAAGACTAAGTTCACTCACACTCTCTCTATATCTGAAGTGAACACATTACATGAGTATATATACCCATCACAGCTCATCTGGTCGAAGGATCAGATAGACTGATCGAAGGATCATCTATCGATCTGAAACCTATCGAAGGATCCACATATACCTCGAAGGATGATATCCTTCGAGGTCCATCAACATCCATCGAAGGTTTATCTTTCGAGCTCATCGAAGGATCTAAACAATCCTTCGATGACTCATCCTTCGACACAAACATATTACAACCATTGTCTAACTGTTTGGCCAAGTCAAACCAGGAGGATGGTTGACTTGGTTAAACTTACAAGACTAACAAAAGACATCGTTTTATATCATGACAAAATACAGACAAAGTACAGACACAAGTGCACCAACATAAACTATAGACTAGGTAAAAGCATTCATACTATTCCTAATTCCCTATAGTTATGGCTCTGATACCAATCTGGTATCAGAGTACTCCTACTATAGACTAGGCAAAAGTAAGGCAATCCTACCTAATTCCCTATAGTTATGGCTCTGATACCAATCTTGTATCAGAGTATTCCTACTAAAGACTAGGGAAAAGTATGGCAATTTTCCTAATTCCCTCTAGTTATGGCTCTGATACCAATCTGTCACACCCCAACCGATGGCGGAAACATCGGGATGAGACGAACAAATCACTCAAAAGCATCATAACACTAATTGTGACAATATAGATTAAATCAAATTTCATAAATGCTAAAATTCGTACATTGTTTCCAAATAAGACAAATTGCAACAAAATAATTCACAACTTTGCTTATTCTAAGACGGGTTTCTAGGTTCATCCTAGCTTGTATTCTTGATCACTTCGCCTAACCTGCAACATGTATTAAAATAAAATCAACAAAAAGTGCTGGCGAGTATACAAGTTTGATACATAGCATAGTAGAATAAAATGCTTAAATGTGCTCATATCCAACATGAATAAAATGATACAAGTTACTACTTTGCCATTCAATATTGTTCAACATCGTTCAAATATCGTTCAACTTCACAATACCCCAAGACTCAAGGGCATTGAGATTAACACGTTCAACTTGCATAGCATATGAGACTACAAGCATCAGATTGTTCATGTTTAAATGTGGATAGAGTGTGATAAAAATAAGATTCAAACGTTGCGTGTTTTTGTATAGAATACATGTTGCACCCAAAAGTGTTAAAATAAAAATGGGACCGAGTATACTCACAGTGGTTGCGTTGCGATTTCTTGTAATAACGCACGAGTAGAGATGTCCAAGAGGACGAACGTAAGTGATTAACCGAAACAGTGACGAAACGGTTTCTGTCGTAAACTCCGGCGGACTTTGTTTTCTCCGGTCGATCCTTTGTACGGCTCCGGCTGGTTCGTCTTACTCCAACGACGCCCTCGATCTCCGGCGGTTGTGTAGGTGATACGAACAGGTGATGAGAGTGTCGAAAACCGGTTGTACGAAGTTGTTTATATAGAGTTTCGAGGTCTAGTAAATTTGGAAATGATCTATGATGGAGTTGTATGTGTATCGATTATAGTATAGGTTCATGATTTGTTAAAAAAAATACGCGTAACAGCTCAATCCCTAACAATCAGCGATCAAAGGAAAAAGGAAATGATGGCTGTTCGTGTAATTGTATTGCAATCCCGACAATTTAGTTCACTCAACTAGAAAGGAAAGAAAGAAATAGTTGACTTGGTTGACGTGTTTTTGGCGACAAAATGAAACTGGGAATTCAAATCATATGGACCAATTCTTGTTTCTTTTTAATTAATGGTTTCAAAAAGTTACAATAAACCCCCCTTAATTATACTTAACTGAACTAACTTAGCTTTAAATAATACTAACTTATATTGCCTTAAAACTTGTTTTAAAACCTAACCAAACTAACTAGACTATTTTATGAAATTAATAAATTCTAATCGCCATATTAAATAAATAATAATAATAATAATAATAATAACTAAATCAATAATTGGATTAATTTGAGTTACTAACTTGGTTAACTTGTATTACTTCAAACTAACTTTGAACTCTAACAAAATTAACTAGATTATTTAAAAAAAAATAAAAAATAAAAGAATAAAACTTTTATTTGTAAATTTAATTAATTAAACTGATGAATAATTAAATGACCATATTATAACGACTTGAACGATTAATTATCTCCTGAAAAATTTCCGAGTTTCAAGGATTAGGATCCAAAATTCAAAACGGGTCGGATTCCGGGAATCCATTTTTGACGGATGTTACACGTGGTGTCTTGGCATTCTTTTACTGTCTATATAAAATAAAAGATTTTCACCATTCATATCTCCACGGTCTATATGGAGATATGTTGGCTACCTGCTCGGGGGTTAAGGGAATGGTTTGATAAGGGTCTTGCCTTGTTCAGTGTATAGATCCTGCAAGGACCTGGGTCAACTTTAGTAGGACCTCCTTCAATGCCTACTGGTATTGGATGGCGGGGGTTCGAACTCCTTGATCCCCTCATATGTAAGCTACTATTAAAACATTAACCCGGCTATTTAGGACTATATCCCTGCTGACTCAGACTACTTAGCCGAGGGTAACGTCACCTTCAAAAGAGGGGCCTACCACATTACGCATTAATAACTTAAATAATTATCTTTCAATAATCCAACCCTTTAGGATTGTATCCTTACTGACTCAAACTACTGGGTTGAGGGTAACGTCACCTTCAAAAGAGAGGCCTACTGGTATAACTAAGATAATCTCTTAAAAAGTGCAAAAGTGCGAAAATAATCAAAGGTTACACTAAACGCGAGTCGGATCCAAGTGATTCATCTTGTCTATCTGTTTTTATTTTTATTTTTATTTTCAACATTTTTAGTTTTTATTTTCTAGTTTAAAACATTTTTCTAAACTTTTGATTTGATTAGACATTGAGGATAACCGGTACTAAAAGCTCTTGTGTCCTTGGACGAACTCGGTATCTTACCAACACTATACTACACTCACGATGCGTGCACTTGCCCATATGTGTGTTTGGTGTTAGTAAAATATCGTGTTTTATAAATTTAAAACTTGACTAACATGTAAAAAGGGCTAAATATATACATAAAAATCTATAACACCGCACGCGCATCAAGTTTTTGGCGCCGTTTCCGGGGACAGAAGGATTTTAAGAAAGCTTAAAATCGACGGCCTAATTAGTTTTTTCAAAACCTTTTTAAAACGCACGCACATTTTTCTGCATTTTAGTCAGTTTTGCATTTACAGTAGCCTGAACACGGGGCCGTGCTGCACATTTTTCATAAAAACACCCAGATACAGAGTCTGAACACGGGGTCGTGCTCATTGAACACGTCCCCGTGCTGCACAAAACCAGTTACTTTAATTCAAACGCCCAGATACAGAATTTGAACACGGGCCGTGCTCACTGAACACGGGGCCGTGTCCAGCCTCTGTTTACGTTTTTAATTTTTGTTTTCTAGTCTCGAGACTCTGTTGTGGTCTGTTGAGTGATTCTTATGGATCAATACTCAGGAGGCTACAACTACACCTATGAGGAGGATGATTATAAGGAAGACTATTGCACCATTTGTGGTGACCAACACTCGATTCAATATTGTGACTTATTTCAACCATCCACTTCATACACCTACTATGAGGAGCCAAGGTACGAGCCGTCGATTGTTAGTGCACTGATGTCTGTTAACTTCATCTTTATTGAGTCTTGTGTTGTATTAGATATATCTGTTAACTTCGTCTTTAACGAGAAATCATGTATATAGGTAATTCCGCATGAAAGTATAATTCCGCTTGGAATTATAATTTCGCACGGAATAATAATTCATAATTTCGTGTGAGTTAATACCGCACGGAATTAGGTTTCGTTTATGTCAGTTCATGCGAAATTAGTGGCCTATAAATACCTGATCTTGTTGTTTCATTTCATACGGAATTAGAAGGTGTGATTCAGAGCCGAGGTGTTGTCCGTTTGTCATTTGAATCTGTAAAAGCTCAGAATGGGTTATTAAGAAGATAATTAGAGGAAAACAAGCTGTGTTACGTCAAATTCACTGATTCCGCCTTTGTTTTTGATGTTGAACTCTTCATATTGACTCGTTAGGGTCATACGACGATCCAACAAGTGGTATCAGAGCTCAGGACGAGGAGTTCATACCAATTCAGCTTGATTTCATCAGATTCTCTCACTTCTACTCCTTCTTTTCTAAATTGAACGAGATTTAACGGTTGAAATGGCTTAAAACTTACATATATCAAGCGAAACATAGTTCTAACCAATCCTTGAAAAATTGAACCTTAATTCGAACAAATTCTGATAAAAACTAGTAATTTCGCTTGAACATGTGTTCGGATTTGCTGACATCATCATACTAATTCCGCACGAAATAACAAGTTTGAACCTAATTTCGCTTGAAAGTTGTTGTTTAGTTCACACAAAATTTAATTTCGTTTGTAGATTCCACATGAGATTATAATTCTGCACCAAAACGTTTAATTTCGTTTGAACACAAGTTAATTTCACGAGGAATTACATATCAGTTTCTAATTCCGTTTGGAAATCTAATTTCGTGTGAAAAGATCTTGATCTTAATTTCGCTTGAGTTGTGATTTCGCTTGAAATCATAATTTCGCTTAAACTGATTTCGTTTGAAACTGTTTTTTGAAATTCCAAAAATTTTTCTAAGTGTTTTTTGATTGTTTCAGGTACATGAAAGATGGATGATTTCATGAATCCTTTCTGTGATGTATTTGCATTTACCGGCGGTTCGGGAGATGGCACATCAAGTAACATGAATGAAACTACACCAACACCTAGTGCAAAGAAAACTCTCACTGATGCGTTGAGTGTAGAGAGTGCTTATGGGACATACAATAAACCTCCCAAACTGATGGCGATTGAAGATTACAACAGGTGGGCTACAAGGTTTGACGAGTGGCTTCAAGGTTTTGCATATCCTAGCTGGAAGAGTTTGAAAAATGGTTACAGTTCAGGAGGGCTGAGTGGTCAAAGTTTAGCAGATAATGATGAGATAGACAGATATGTTGCTGAACAAAAGTGCATCGCGTTGATTCATCAGTCTATGAGAGATGATATAATTTCGTTGATTGAATATGAAAATTCAAAAGATCTTTGGGAGAAACTGAGGGTAAAATGTGTAGGTAGTGCTGAGATAGTCAAAAACAAAAAGAAACTGTTAAGAAAAGAGTTTGATTTATTTGGTTGTTTAAAGAACGAGTCTGTTTCCAAGATGATTGAGAGATTCGGGCATCTGAAATTGGAGTTGGCAAGACATGGAATCACTTATACTCAAGAAGAGTTGGTCGATAAATTGTTTGACTCGCTGCCAAATGAGCAAGACTGGCAATACTTTGCTTTGATTTTGAAAAACACTATCAAGCCGCCAGAAGTTTTGACAGTGGATCTGCTTATTGAAAGACTGGAGAGTCATGAGTTAGAGATCAAGAAATCCAGCAAAGTCAAAAACACATCTTATCAGCAGAATGTGGAGCTGTATTACAGAGGAAGCATGATTCCGAAATCTGCATCACCAAAGACAGCATTTTCTGCAGAAAATTCATACAAAGTGAATCATGAAACTCCTAGCAGTGGCTATCATGGTGGTTCATCGTCAAGTACTTCAAATCAGTCTACATCAAAGAATCTATTTCAATGCAACATTGCTGTGGATCTGAAGAACGCACAGAATTTTAGCGAAGAATCTGCAAAGCAGCAGATGGTGTTCTTAGCTTCAGTGTTAGAATCATATGAGAGTCCTGTTGCAGGCAAGATTGGAAACACTAACCTGACAAAAGATTATGACCAGATCGATCTGGAGGAGATGGAATTGATCGACATCAGGTGGTGTATGGCCAGTGCAGTCCGGAGAGCTCAACGTTTCATGGAGATTATGGGAAGACATTCAATTGGAGGGCCGTCTACAAAACTTGGCTTTGATAAGTCAAAGGTGACATGTTTCAGATGTAAACAAAAAGGTCACTTCAAACGTGAATGCAGAAACGCACCAGTTGATGATACTGCTAATTCGTTCCGTGAAGATTACTACAAGAGAGCAATCTATCATCAGAATAAATCGGAACCTCCCAGGATGAAGCAGATTGAAGACAAAGAAAAATCCAGAGCTCTTGCTGTCATTCATGATGATGAAGGTTTTGACTGGAGTGAACTGCTACCAGAGGAAGATGTAGTGGGTTACGCTTTCATTGCAGAAAAGATGACTCCTTACAAAGACACGAGAACATAAGAAGAAAAATTAGTCAACAGACAAATGAGAGCTCAATACAAGATGACCAGAATTTCTCGTGTATACAGTGAAGCGAAGAAAGCAAAGAGATGGGATGCTAATAGAGAATGTTACCTTGATCCTGAAGAAAACATTGCTATTGATCCAAAAACTCTTAGTCTTGAAGCTTTTGTTGAGGAATTTACTGAAGAAGAAGAAGAAGCAAGACAGAGAGAATGGTGGGGAGGTGGAGAAGAGAAAGAGAAAGAAAAAGAGAAAGAGAAAGAGTCGCAGTCTAAGAAGATTGATGATGGGATTATTGATACTTCACAAGAATTCACCGCTGAAAACTTGGGGAAGATGGCTGATAAAGTGCTTGCTGCTAAAGAACTTGAGGTAGACTCTAAGTCTGAAACTGAGTCTAAATGCAAGGTCAGTTCAAATGCGTCAAAAAGTGAGTCAGGTAAGAAAGTCAAAGGTGACAGTGACTGCAAAAATTGCATGAAAAATTGCAAGATTTGTAGTACACTCACTTACCTCAATGGTAAGAAGGTTGAAGATCTGACAACAAGAGTCAGAAAGGTTGAAGATCAGATTCTTGATCGTGACAAAATGCTAAAAGCATCAAATGATCGAGTTAAAAATTTAACTTAGAAAATTGAAAATGATAAAATTGAAGTAGAAAGAATTAAGAAAGAAAATGAAAAATTGATTCATGAAAATCGTAAAATTTCAGAAAATTTTGAGAAACTAAAACGAACGGTAAAATATTCTAATGAAAGAAATGGTAAAAGCAATAAAGAAAATGAACATTTAACTGGAGTTCTTAGATTCAAAAAAGAGCAAATCAACCAACAACTGGATGAGATTGCTAAGATGAAGCTTCAGTTTGAAGAAGCTAAGATTGAAAATGAACGCATCAATCTGAAGTTAACCAGTTACAACTCCGCAAGTTTTGTTCTTCAACATATCGTTCCTAAACCAATTGGGAAGAACAAAACAGGCGAAGATGTATACTCTGATGGAACCGGGGTGGGGTATCATCAGGTTCCACCACCAGTTCTTGTCACACCCCCAAATTCCACCTGCGGAGTAACATCCGCTTGAGGGCGTGACTGACCAGGATCCAGCCACCAATTATACTAAGCATTGGTTAATAGTAAAGTAATTGCTATCTAAAGTAGTTAGCAACATCTTAGTTTAAGTTTAATAGTAAGTTTAAACAAAACAGCGGAAGCATAAACCGAATAGTTTTAAAAGGTAGTTCATGGTTCAAGATAAATAAAACCCAACACACGGGTTTCGACGAACACTACACATTCCCAAGCAGCAGCTCCTCAGTCACTGGTTACCTGCAAAGCATGCAGTAAGGTGTCAACAATAATGCTGAGTGAGTTCACTAGTTGTCCAGTTTTAATTACCAAAAACTTGTTTCACCAGTTAATTTATCCGTTTATACATGCCATCGGGAGCTACCCCAAAAGTTAGCGACTAAACTGTTTTTCCAATACCGAACACTAGGTAACCGTTTGCGTTTCCGCAGGATGCCCCGATGTCAATGTTCTATCATCATTGACGGATGCCTGAGTACATTATTTCACGACCGATCCCATATCATGGCACGGTGTGAGGTTGGTAAAACCTAAATAGCGCTATCAACTAAATACCCGTTCGCCTGGCCCCGGCGACTAATCGGTATTATGTAGTAGGGACTTGAGTGATAGAGTTTCGTTTAGTGCCGTTAGTTGCAATCCGTATAAACAGTAATTAACTAAAGGTTCCCAATAACAAGGGAAGAAAAGTAAGTTGTATCCCTCATAGAGGATAGTGTTGTTTGTAGTTCCGTTTCCCAAACCACCGGGAACGCATGCTTTAGGTTGTGAACTCACCTTGGGTTGCTCGGTAGATAATTACTTGGTCAAACACGCTGGTCACCACGTCCTAGTGTGGTTACCAATTATAGGTCAAGTTGGGGTTACAAGTAATCACGTATAGCCAACACATAAAGACACACTTAACATGCATACATTCAAACAGTTGGGTCATTGGGCCGGCCCTAGCATTTTCACAAACAAACAGTCACAAGAACACATGCAGTCCAGTCAACAGATAGCCCAACAAGTTGTGGCCCAATAACACGTAAGCAGCCTAGTCGAGACAAGGGTGGTCTCGACTCGAGAATACACGGTCTCGAGTCGCAACCGGGAGGTCTCGAAGGATCACGTTTTGGTCTCGAGTGTGCTGCTTGCGAGTCGCAATCTCAGGAGTCTCGAGCCCAGTCTCGAGTCAAGATCACGTTGTCTCGAGTCGAGACCTAGTCGGTCTCGAGTCCCTGAAGCCCGTCTCGGTTCATCATGCTTAGGTCTCGAGTCGCAACCAAGGGTTCCGACTCGCAACCGTGAATTACGTGCACAGAAATCCTTCTAGAACCTGTCACATGTACTAACCAATAGAATTGTGTAATCGTGATTGTGTACTATCCAACCATATTGCACCAACATGTTTCCTTGTCTGATTACTAAGCAAAATGGATCAAAACAAGCATTTTTGAATGTTCATAACACCTTCATCTAGTTCATAATGCATATTCAAATATTCAAACATTTTAACCCACATTTAATCCTTGGTTTTCAACACAACTTTGTAACATGAGATCAGGAAATCATTAAACACCAAGTTTTGCCCTATTTCAACTCCATAAATCGGATGGTATTAACCATCCAACATTGATTCATACACACACATGTTCATACATCGTAACCAAGCATTTATGAGCAAAAATGACTAAGATAGAAGCACTTAACCTAATCCGAATGATTCTAATTACCAAACCGTTCATACACAAAACATGAAGGAGCATAATTAATCAAGCAAAACATGTTACTATCTCATCAAGCAAGCATCTTTACACAATCATCATGTACAACAACAATCTTTAAACATTTAACCAAGAGAGATACTAACCGGCTTGACTTAAGGTGTGAGAATAGGATGGATAATCTTCCGAGTAAGGTCCGAAGCTTGAACCGGAATTCCTTGCTATCACCGGTTTTGATCCGAAAGAGAAAGGGGATGAGAGGAGGTTGATGATCTAGGGTTTTAGTGAGAGGTAGGGAGTGTGAGAGTGTGAGAGAATGTTTGAGTGTCAAAATGAGGGAAGTGTGGCTTATGTGGGGATTTTATAACCCATTCAAGGGCCATGCACCCTTATGGGTTTCCGAGTGGGTTTCGTGTGAGGCTAAAGGAAGCGGCCCAACGGCCCATCAGTTCACTATTCACTCGAGATCGGGTGGTCTCGAGTCGGGTTCGCGGTCTCGACTCACTTCTATTCTAATATATATTTATATCATACATACATACAACACATTATCGGCACATAGCACAAAAGAATTCACAACTTTCATTTTATAGCACATATACACGCACAATGTAATTACAAAGTAGTTGTTCGGAAAACCTAGAGTGTCACATTATCCCCAAGTTTTAAGAACTTTCGTCCCGAAAGTTAAGGCAGTCACTGTCAAGCTAGTATAAGTGAGAACGTTTCAACGGGGTGTCACATCATCCCCCCGTTAGTTTGGAATTTCGTCCCGAAATTCGGCTGTAGCTTCAGTGCTGGGGTTTTCGTTTGGGAACAACTGGGGATACTTGTGCTTCATCTAGTCTTCCCGCTCCCAGGTAAACTCTGGGCCACGTCACGAGTTCCAACGGACTCGTACAAGAGGTATCTGGCTACGTTTGAGGATTTTGATCTCTCGATCCGTGATCTCAATCGGTTCCTCAGTAAAGTGTAGCTGTTCATCAATAGTTTGTTCCTTGAAAGGAATTACGAGCGTTTCATCTGATAGACACTTCTTCAGATTAGGTACGTGAAAAACGTTGTGTACCGCACTCAGTTCTTCAGGCAGGTTCAATCTATAAGCAAACCACACCCTTCCAGGGTGAGACTTTAAGTAGGACCCGGTCACCGACCTGGAATTCTAGTGATTTCCTACGCTTATCAGCATAGTCCTTCTGACGGTCACGAGCTGCCGCCATGCGTTGTCTGATCTGGGCAATCTTTTCCGTTGTATCTACCACCATCTCTGGGCCCGTGATTTGACTATCACTGATTTCCGCCCAGCAGAGGGGTGACCGGCATTTACGACCGTATAATGCCTCAAAAGGTGCTGCCTGAATACTAGTGTGGTAGCTGTTGTTGTAGGAGAATTCCACTAGCGGTAGATGCTTCTCCCAATTCTTGCCAAAATCGATCACACATGCTCTAAGCATGTCTTCTAGGGTTTGGATGGTGCGTTCGGACTGTCCATCCGTTTGCGGGTGATAAGCGGTGCTCATGTCCAAATGTGAGCCAAAGGATTTGTGCATAGCTTGCCACAATTCCGAAGTAAAACGAGCGTCTCGGTCGGAAATAATTGAGGTTGGCACTCCGTGCCTCGAAACTACTTCCTTTAAGTAAATCTCCGCCAAGGTAGAAAACTTGTATGTTTCCTTAATAGCCAGAAAGTGTGCGGACTTGGTCAATCGATCCACTATTACCCAAATGGTGTCATTTCCGCGTTGAGATCTAGGTAGCCCTGTAACAAAATCCATGGAAATTTGCTCCCATTTCCATTTCGGGATTTCTGGTTGTTGGAGTAGGCCTGCTGGCTTCTGGTACTCCGTCTTGACTCTTGCGCAAGTCAAACATTTGCTGACATATGTTGCTATGTGGGCCTTCATGCCAGGCCACCAGTATGTTGTCCTCAAGTCATGGTACATCTTATCCGAGCCAGGATGTACTGAGTAACGGGACTTGTGGGCTTCGTCCATCACGAGTTCACGTAAATCTCCATAGAGTGGAACCCAAATGCGCCCTGTTACATAGTAAGCGCCATCTTCCTTTTGTTCTAATCGCTGTCTCGATCCTCGCAGAGACTCAGCCCTGATGTTTTCCGGTTTCAATGCTTCGACTTGAGCATTGCGGATCTGGGTAGGGAGGTTAGACTGGATGGTAAGTTGCAATGCTCGCACGCGCTTTGGTATAGTGTCCTTTCGGCTGAGGGCGTCTGCCACGACATTGGCCTTGCCCGGATGGTACTTGATAGCGCATTCGTAGTCATTCAAGAGTTCGACCCAGCGACGTTGCCGCATATTCAATTCCTTTTGCCTAAAGATATGCTCGAGACTCCTGTGATCGGTGTAGATAGTGCACTTGGTACCGTACAGGTAATGTCTCCATATCTTAAGAGCAAAGATCACTGCTCCCAATTCCAAATCATGCGTAGTGTAGTTCCTTTCATGCGTCTTAAGTTGTCGAGAGGCGTAGGCAATAACTTTCTCGCGTTGCATTAACACGCAACCGAGCCCATGGATAGATGCATCGCAGTAAACCACAAAGTCGTCAGTGCCCTCAGGCAACGAGAGAATAGGAGCGCTACAGAGGTTATCCTTTAGCCTTTCAAAGGCCGACTCCTGAGCTTCATTCCACTTGTAAACAATGCCTTTCTGGGTAAGAGTCGTGAGGGGTTGTGCAATCTTTGAGAATCCCTTGATGAATCTGCGGTAGTATCCTGCCAATCCCAAGAATTGGCGAACTTCGGTTGGAGTCTTGGGTGTAGGCCAATTCTTTATCGAGTCGATCTTAGCGGGGTCGACGTGAATGCCGTCCTTGTTGACCACGTGCCCAAGGAAATGGACTTCTCAGAGCCAGAAGTCACACTTCGAGAATTTGGCGTACAATTGCTCATTGCGTAAGAGTTCGAGGATAAGGCGTAGGTGTCGTTCATGCTCTTCTTGACTTTTCGAGTAGATCAGGATGTCGTCGATAAACACAATCACGAATTTGTCGAGGTAAGGCTTGCACACTCGGTTCATGAGATCCATGAAAACCGCAGGTGCGTTAGTCATTCCAAAAGGCATAACGAGGAACTCGTAATGACCATAACGAGTCCTGAACGCAGTCTTAGAGATGTCTTCATTACGAACTCTCAGCTGTGATAGCCTGATCGCAGGTCAATCTTAGAATAGTAGCTCGATCCTTGCAACTGATCGAATAGGTCGTCGATGCGCGGGAGAGGGTAACGATTCTTGATGGTAACCTTGTTCAACTCACGACAGTCGATGCACATTCGGAATGTGCCATCCTTCTTCTTGACAAAGAGTACTGGCGCTCCCCAGGGCGACGAACTTGGACGGATAAATCCTTTATCCAATAGTTCTTGTAGTTGCGTAGAGAGTTCCTTCAGTTCTGCAGGGGCTAGACGATAAGGCGCACGAGCTATGGGTGCTGCTCCGGGAGCTAGCTCGATTTGGAATTCGACCTGACGGTGGGGAGGGAGTCCAGGTAGTTCCTCAGGAAATACCTCGGGATAGTCACGTACTACAGGAAAATCTTCAATCCTCTTTTCCTTTTCGTGGGTGTCGGTGACAAGTGCTAGGATAGCGGTGTGCCCTTTCTGTAAACACTTCTGGGCTTTCAGAAGCGAGATAATGCCTGTGACTTCTCCACCTTTGTTGCCTTGAACGATGAGGGGTTGGCCAGAACGACGTGAATACGAACCGCTTTCTCTTGACAGAGGATGTCAGCGTGATGTTTGGATAACCAATCCATACCGATGATGACGTCGAAGCTTCCAAGTTTGACAGGGAAAAGATCGATACTAAACGTGTGACCAGACAATTCTAGAGTGCAGTCGTGGATCACGTGCATGGCCTCGATGTTCTTACCATTAGCTATCTCGACGATGTGCTTAGAACTTAATAATGCAGGCGGGTGCTTAAGTTTCTTACTAATGCGAAGGGATACATAACTGGCATCGGCACCGGAATCAAATAACACAGAAACATAACGATCATCAAGTAGGAACTTACCGGCCACGACGTTGGGGTCGTTCCTTGCTTCTCCAGCTCCAATCACAAAAGCTCTTCCCCTCGCACCATTCCCAGCATTGTTGTTTTGCTCATTGTTCCCAGCTCCCTGGTTGTTGTTGCGATTCTGATTCAGCTCAGGGCAATCCTTTCGCATGTGCCCAGTTGCCCCACATTTAAAACATCCGCGGTTGTTTCCCTGCTGCTGTTGCTGTTGGGGTTGTTGCTGATTCTGCCTTGCTGGGAACTAACTTCTACAATCCTTGGCTTCATGCCCCATCTTGTTGCATCGCTGACACTGACTTTTGTTACATGCCCCATGGTGGTGCCTGTTACACTTGTTGCACTTAGGGTAGCTTCCCCGGTAGCCACCCTGTTGCTGAGTGCCTTTGTTGTTGTCAGTTTTCCTTTGCTGAGCTGGGGCCTGAGTAGAGTTAGCATCTTTGCCCTGATTTCCATCCCACTTTCGTTTGCCATCACTAGAAGTTCCTTCCGCAGCACTGATCCTTTTGGGCAACCTGCCTTCCTCCACAGCCTGGTTGGTGAGTTTGTGGGCAAGACGAACCACAGGCTGTATTGTAGTGAGGTTGGCCGAGGTCACATGGCTCCTGATTTCTGGGGCTAAGCCCTTGATGTACAATTCGATCCTTCGATACATGGGTCGGGACATGTTTGGGCAAAGAGCAGCATAGTCGTTGGACAGCTTGGTGTAGGTCTCAATCTCTGACCCAACCATTTTGAGACCATAGTACTCGTCTTCGAGTTTGTGGATGTCATCCCTGTGACAATACTCTTCCTTGATCATATCCTTGAAATCTTCCCATGCAGTAGCATTAGCAGTCTCCAAACCAAGCATTTGAATCTGCGCCTTCCACCACGAAAGCGCGCTTCCCTCAAGAGTACCAGTAGCAAACTTCACCCAATTAGCAGGGGGACACTCACAGACAGCGAAGACAGCTTCGACCTTCTCGATCCAGTGCAGAAGACCTATGGCACCCTCAGTGCCATTGAATGGAAGAGGCTTGCAATCCATGAAGGTCTTGAAAGTACAGACACGTGGTTGCACATGCGCATGCTGACCTGTTGTGGGAGCGATACGAATAGGTTTAGAGGCGAAAAGACGATGTGGCGGTAGGATCTAAACATCCTAAAACAACAAGCTTACCTCCTGGGTGAGCTGCGAAAGCTGCAGCCACCGTGTTGATCAGATTAGTGAACTGAGCCTGAGTCATGTTGACGTTTCCTCGTCCGCGTCCACTCATTGTCTTCATAACCAGAAAACATAGTATGAGTGTGGTATCGTGATATAGCGAGAATGAGATAGAAGAGGGGAGGCGTATCTATCTAATTAGGCAAACTAGTACGTATAGTAAAGCAGAAAGCATAAGACAAACAAGCAAGTAAATATGGGTCCGAGCTATGAGGTCAGATAAGTCGAGCCTTGCACTTGGAGTGTAGTGTCGTCACGAGTCACGGGTTATAGTCTGGTTTTTCTCAAAAAGATTTTTCCCCTTTTTAAAACCAAGTTCACTATAACCAATGGCTCTGATACCAATCTGTCACACCCCCAAATTCCACCTGCGGAGTAACATCCGCTTGAGGGCGTGACTGACCAGGATCCAGCCACCAATTATACTAAGCATTGGTTAATAGTAAAGTAATTGCTATCTAAAGTAGTTAGCAACATCTTAGTTTAAGTTTAATAGTAAGTTTAAACAAAACAGCAGAAGCATAAACCGAATAGTTTTAAAAGGTAGTTCATGGTTCAAGATAAATAAAACCCAACACACGGGTTTCGACGAACACTACACATTCCCAAGCAGCAGCTCCTAAGTCACTGGTTACCTGCAAAGCATGCAGTAAGGTGTCAACAATAATGCTGAGTGAGTTCACTAGTTGTCCAGTTTTAATTACCAAAAACTTGTTTCACCAGTTAATTTATCCGTTTATACATGCCATGGGGAGCTACCCTAAAAGTTAGCGACTAAACTGTTTTTCCAATACCGAACACTAGGTAACCGTTTGCGTTTCCGCAGGATGCCCCGATGTCAATGTTCTATCATCATTGACGGATGCCTGAGTACATTAGTTCACGACCGATCCCATACCATGGCACGGTGTGAGGTTGGTAAAACCTAAATAGCGCTATCAACTAAATACCCGTTCGCCTGGCCCCGGCGACTAATCGGTATTATGTAGTAGGGACTTGAGTGATAGAGTTTCGTTTAGTGCCGTTAGTTGCAATCCGTATAAACAGTAATTAACTAAAGGTTCCCAATAACAAGGGAAGAAAAGTAAGTTGTATCCCTCATAGAGGATAGTGTTGTTTGTAGTTCCGTTTCCCAAACCACCGGGAACGCATGCTTTAGGTTGTGAACTCACCTTGGGTTGCTCGGTAGATAATTACTTGGTCAAACACGCTGGTCACCACGTCCTAGTATGGTTACCAATTATAGGTCAAGTTGGGGTTACAAGTAATCACGTATAGCCAACACATAAAGACACACTTAACATGCATACATTCAAACAGTTGGGTCATTGGGCCGGCCCTAGCATTTTCACAAACAAACAGTCACAAGAACACATGCAGTCCAGTCAACAGATAGCCCAACAAGTTGTGGCCCAATAACACGTAAGCAGCCCAGTCGAGACAAGGGTGGTCTCGACTCGAGAATACACGGTCTCGAGTCGCAACCGGGAGGTCTCGAAGGATCACGTTTTGGTCTCGAGTGTGCTGCTTGCGAGTCGCAATCTCAGGAGTCTCGAGCCCAGTCTCGAGTCAAGATCACGTTGTCTCGAGTCGAGACCTAGTCGGTCTCGAGTCCCTGAAGCCCGTCTCGGTTCATCATGCTTTGGTCTCGAGTCACAACCAAGGGTTCCGACTCGCAACCGTGAATTACGTGCACAGAAATCCTTCTAGAACCTGTCACATGTACTAACCAATAGAATTGTGTAATCGTGATTGTGTACTATCCAACCATATTGCACCAACATGTTTCCTTGTCTGATTACTAAGCAAAATGGATCAAAACAAGCATTTTTGAATGTTCATAACACCTTCATCTAGTTCATAATGCATATTCAAATATTTAAACATTTTAACCCATATTTAATCCTTGGTTTTCAACACAACTTTGTAACATGAGATCAGGAAATCATTAAACACCAAGTTTTGCCCTATTTCAACTCCATAAATCGGATGGTATTAACCATCCAACATTGATTCATACACACACATGTTCATACATCGTAACCAAGCATTTATGAGCAAAAATGACTAAGTTAGAAGCACTTAACCTAATCCGAATGATTCTAATTACCAAACCGTTCATACACAAAACATGAAGGAGCATAATTAATCAAGCAAAACATGTTACTATCTCATCAAGCAAGCATCTTTACACAATCATCATGTACAACAACAATCTTTAAACATTTAACCAAGAGAGATACTAACCGGCTTGACGTAAGGTGTGAGAATAGGATGGATAATCTTCCGAGTAAGGTCCGAAGCTTGAACCGGAATTCCTTGCTATCACTGGTTTTGATCCGAAAGAGAAAGGGGATGAGAGGAGGTTGATGATCTAGGGTTTTAGTGAGAGGTGGGGAGTGTGAGAGTGTGAGAGAATGTTTGAGTGTCAAAATGAGGGAAGTGTGGCTTATGTGGGGATCTTATAACCCATTCAAGGGCCATGCACCCTTATGGGTTTCCAAGTGGGTTTCGTGTGAGGCTAAAGGAAGCGGCCCAACGGCCCATCAGTTCACTATTCACTCGAGACCGGGTGGTCTCGAGTCGGGTTCGCGGTCTCGACTCACTTCTATTCTAATATATATTTATATCATACATACATACATACAACACATTATCGGCACATAGCACAAAAGAATTCACAACTTTCATTTTATAGCACATATACACGCACAATGTAATTACAAAGTAGTTGTTCGGAAAACCTAGAGTGTCACAGTTCTAAACAATTTTTCAAAGAAAAAGTCAGGGTTGGTTAATGACGATGATGATGAAAATGAAGTGAAACTTCCTGAATCAATTGATGTCACATTCAATTCGTCATCTGATGAAGATAGAGTCCAATCTGAAGTGGTTAAAAGTGTGGTTGAAAACTGAAAGTGACACTACTGAGGATGATGAATGTTTTCTAGACAAATACATTCCAAAGTCTAAATCCAAAAACAACTTAAATGACGAACCAAATCTTGTGATGTACAAGATGGTTGGATCTGATAAGTTGTATTCGGATTGTGATTTTCCAATTGAGAATGTGAATGTTGGCAAACTGAGGAAAGTTTTCAAGTTGATTGAGATCGATGTGTCGGAACTTGAAGGGTTGAAACATGCCAAAAGAGAGTTAAACTTTCAAAAAGATAAATCTTACTATAAGAAACCTGTTGTTCCACCACGTTTTTATAACAACAATCAAAACAGATGGTCGGGTGGTTATCAGGGTGGTAAGAATTATCAGAAAAGGAATGTTCAAAACAGAAAGTTTGTTGAGAAGAAAGTGTTTGTGAAAAGTTCAAGTTCTCATTCCGAACAAGAGTCGGAAATTTTTTCAAAGACAAATCAAGAATTTTTTGAGAAAAAGGCCTCACAGCCTTAGACTGAAGGCACAGGTCGAGTAGTTGATACTCGTACATGCTTCAAATGTAATCAAGTTGGACATATTGCACGAAAGTGTACGAATTTGAAGCCTAAGTCTGAAACTGTTGAGATTCAGAAGAAGAAAGTTGTGGAAAAAGGCAAAGCTCCATTGGTTGTTGAGAAAAAGGTTTTGAAAAATGACAACACAAAAGTCAAAACTGAACCTATAAAGAATGTGGTAACTAAAAATGGCAAGTTTTACACACGGGTTGCATCACCTCAACAAACATGGAAGCCTAAAGTGGTTGAAAAGAAAACAAGTGCTCCAAAACCAAAGGTTTCAGAGTTAGAAAAACAATCATCTTCTACCACACCGGTAAAGATGAATGTTCCTTTGGATTATTATGTAAAACTTGAAAAACAAAAATATGAGGTTTCTGAGAAGAAGGTTGTTCCAAAGAAAGACCAACCATCTGGTCAACTTCAAAAAGATAAAATTTTCTTATACAAAGAAGTTGAGGTTGAGTCTGAAGAAAGTTTGAAAGTGAATGATAAAAATTTTCCAAAATTGTACACCAAAACCACAGTTGTAAACATTCAGCTACCTTAGTCAAAAGAGGCTTGGGTGGCATCCAAATCTAACTAAACTTGTTTGATTTGTGCAGGAGCTTCCAAGATCCGTTTCACGATGGATTATGGATAGTGGAGCTTCTCGGCACATGACAGGGAAGACGACCCTGCTGTATGATGTTAGGAATTTTAATGGAGGTTATGTGGGTTTCAAAGGAAACCAAGGTGGTAGAATTATCGGTGAAGGAACTTTATCGAATGGAATTGTCACGTTTGAAAGAGTTAACAACATCGCTGAGCTTGAGAATAATCTTCTAAGAATTTCGCAAATCTGTGATAGAATGTATACAACACACTTCACAGACAAAGAATGTTTGATCTTGAAACCAGGATTTGTTATCCCCGAAGAATGGATTATCATGAGAACACCGAGAGTCAATGATCTGTACGTGTTGGACATGAGCGTAGCTACTACACCCACGGGTCAGGCTCACTGTTTTATGTCAAGAGCAACCGAGAAAGAATCACAGTTGTGGCATCGAAAGATGGGCCACATTCACCTACGAAAAACGAATCACCTGCTGCACAAGGACTTAGTTACTGGTGTTCATATAAAAGGTTTTCATCTTGAGGGGGAGTGCGTTAGCTGCATCAAAGGCAAGCAAAAGAAAAAGTCACACCCTAAAATGCAAGTCAATTCAGTCTCAAGACCTCTGGAGAGACTTCACATGGATCTCTTTGGTCCTGTGAATGTCAAAAGTATTACAGGAGATCTCTATTGTCTTGTACTTACTGATAAATACTCAAGATTTTCGTGGGTACCATTCTTGAAGTCGAAAGATGAAACATTTGACAGTTTGATGGCGTTGTTCAGGAAAATTGAAAATTTGTACCAGAGACGGATCAGAAGAATCAGGAGTGATAATGGTACTGAATTCAAGAACAACAAGATGGAAGAATTTTGTGATGAAAGAGGTATTTTGCAAGAGTTTAGTGCTCCGTACACTCCACAACAGAATGGAGTTGCAGGACGTAAAAACAGGACACTAATCGAAACAGCCAGAACAATGCTTGCTGATTCAAAGTTACCGATAAATTTTTGGGCAGAAGCAGTTGCAGCCGCTTGCTATACGCTCAACAGAGTTCTCACTGTCAAGAAATTCAACAAAACATGCTTTGAGTTGATCAATAACCGCAAACCAAATTTGAAGTATCTTGAACCGTTCGGGTACCCTGTACTGTTCTAGAGCCTTTTGGAAAGTTTGGTCCGAAGAGTATTGAGGGAATATTCGTTGGTTATACAAGTCCATTATGACGAGTCTTCGTTCCAAGTCTGAAGCGGATTATTGAAGCTCACAACGTTGAATGTCAATGTCATACAATGCCTCCGCAGAATCCTGGAGATTCATGGCGTTAACATTACGACACTTTGTGGGATTCGTTTGACATGATGGAAGAACTAGAAGAAGAAGATTTCTTTGATGAGTTGGATATTCTAAGGGAGTATGAATCATCACAGGAGAAGTTTCTAGCTGAATATTCTAGGCGACCACATCAAACTTCGAATGATGATGAAGCCGGTCCAAGTAATGCTGGTGAACATGATGATATTCAACAGTCTCCAGAACAACAACATGCTCCTGATAATCAGACGGCAGTCAATGAAAATCAAGAATCTGATAACAGACCAGTATTTGATCATGGTGATTCAGATTCTGAGGGGGAGCAGATCCAGATTTCAAGTCAAACAAACCCAGTCAGTGAACACGATGCAAACCAAAATGTTACAAATTTGGAAGGTGAAGTAGATGTTCTAGGCGAAGTGATGCCAAGAACTCTTTGATACCATCCAGAGGAGTTGATTATTGGAGAGTTACAATCAGGCGTTCGCACTAGACGTCAAATTGACCAAGGGCTTACTTGTTTTTATTCTACAGTTGCTCCTTTACAAACTGAGTTTTCACTAAGTTGTTTTATTTCGCAGATTGAACCGCGAACATATAAAGAGGCGCTAACTGAAGATTCTTGGGTTAATGCTATGCAAGAAGAGTTAAGTCAATCTGAGAAGTTGGGAATGTAGAAGTTAGTAGACTTGCCTGATGGTCACAGGAAGATTAACACAAAATGGGTTTTTAAATGCAAGAGAGACGATAGAGGGGTTGTTGTTCGAAACAAAGCTCGACTCATTGTCCAGGGTTTCAGTCAGCAGGAGGGGATAGATTTCACTGAAGTATATGCTCCTGTTGCTAGACTTGAGGCTATTAGGATCTTCTTAGCATTTGCATCGTGGAAAGGTTTTAAAGTTTTTCAGTTAGATGTCAAATCGGCTTTTCTATATGGGAAGGTAAAAGAGGAGGTATATGTCGGACAGCCACCGGGCTTCACCGACCCAATCCACAAAGACAAGGTTTATTTGTTGGATAAAGCGCTGTATGGTTTACACCAGGCCCCGAGAGCTTGGAACGAGACTTTGTCTCAACACCTGCTAGCCAACAACTTCATTCGTGGAAAAGTGGATGCCACTCTCTTCACCAAGTTAGTCGATGGTCATCTTCTGATTTTTCAGATATATGTGGACGACATTATATTTGGGTCAACAAATGAAGAATTGTGCAAAGAATTTGAACAAGTTACGAAGCATAAATTTGAAATGTCATCGATGGGTGAGATGAAATTCTTTTTGGGTCTTCAGGTTGAACAGCTTCCCAGAGGAATTTTCATACATCAGACGAAGTACGTTCGTGATATTCTAGAGAAAATTGGGATGTCAGGATCTACTCCAGCCTCCACTCCATTAGCAACGAACCATGGGATAAACCCTGATCTCACCGGAGAGAAGGTAGATGAAACAATGTATCATTCCATGATCGGTTCGCTAATGTATCTGACAGCTTCAAGACCCAATATCATGTATCCTACGTGCCTCACAGCAAGATTTCAATCTAACCCGAGAGCTTCGCATATGGTAATCATGAAAAGGATATTACGCTACTTGAAAGGAACTCCATCTCTGGGGTTGTGGTATCCACATGATGGCGACTTTACGCTCGAAGGGTATTCCGATTCAGATTTCGGATGTTGCAAAGTTAATGCAAAGTCAACAACGTCGATTGTCAGTTTTTCGGACCTCGCTTGGTCACCTGGTAATGTAAGAAGCAAACTTCTGTAGCTTTGTCCACATGTGAAGCGGAATATGTATCTGCTAGCAGCTGCTATTCTCAGATCCTGTGGATTCAGCAACAGATGCGCGACTACGGTTTGCAATTTCTTACTACTCCGATTTTTGTTGATAATGAGGCAGCAATAAATATCACGAAAAATCCTGTTCATCACGCTAAAACGAAACATATTGAGATTCGTCATCACTTCATCCGAGATTGCTTCGAGAAGAAGTTGATACGAAATGAGAAAATCCACACCGATGAACAGAAAGCTGATTTAAATACCAAAGCTTTTGATAAAACACGTTTTAAATATCTTTTAAAACTGAACGGTATGAAGCTTTTATCGGTGTCGGAGGAAATTCTTGGCGTTGTGAGGGAAATACTGTTGAAGATGCTGAAAAGCAATCTGCAATGTTTTGTTGATTTTTACTTGTTTTGGTATTTAGGGGGAGTTAGTATTTTTTCAGAAAATACAAAAACAGTACAAAATTCAAAAAATACAAAAACAATAGAAAACTGAAAAAGAGCTTGTGCATAAAGGGAAAATGATAGTACATCGGCTAGACAATTACAGTATGCTAAAGATTTGTAATGTTTAAAAGTTTAAACAGTTTCGCCGATGATGTGCCGATAGGTTTTTACACGCTTAGTAGGTTTGTTCGGGATATAAACCTAAATTCATCACTTGCTTATTTCGTTGGGAACATCTCTCGGATATATAGGTAACCCCTGAAATCTTGTTTGAAAGACGCTATTTTTGACATAATAGGTCTTTGTACGTGATGATATCTGGGGTATTATACCAGGACTTCTGATTTTGCGGAAGCAATAGCCTAGTCCTCGTATAATGCTTTACACAACTTTGTTCTTAAAAGCTCACCCTCAACATAAAAAATGATGAAACATTGCAAAATGTGATTCATGTGCTGTTGAAATAAAAGATTCCCATAGGGAACACACCAAAAGTCGAACCGTCATCTCTCTGCGCGAACGAAAGTTCCGACCTGAGCTCTCACGGTCTCGCATTTACCCTATTACAGATATCATTAGTGTGCACTCACCTGTAAGACTGAATATAGTTGTCTGGATACGGGAGTATATTCTGAGATGGTACACGTGTATATGCTAAGTCTCTAAAACACTAAATTCGTATCCTGAACAGATTGAAATTTGTGTGAAAATTTAAAATGGATCAGTATATCGTCAATCTAAGTGAGTTGTTTAATTCTGAGTATGTAATTAAAGCTTAAATGTACTCGTAGCTTGTCTGATAGCTGGTATGATTCCCTAACACGCTCACCAAAATATGTTTGTAAATAGTTTACTTTTACTGTATTTTATTTCTGTTTCTCAAAGTCAAAAAGCTCAAAAAGATTTATTGCTTTCTAGTTTAGAATCTTTATTGAAAATCCAAAAAGATTTTTCATTTCTGCTTTATTTTCCGACAAACCAAAGTGGAAAGCTGATCTACAGATTCGCAGTCAGGAGTAGATGCAGGAAGATTCTAGCTGGATGATGAGTTTGGAGTTAACTATGATTGTACTTGAAAGTTTCAAAGTTTAAACAAGTTCATTAGTTTGAAACTTGTAATTTTCAGAAAATATTTGAAAATGTTTGAACAAAATCAGTTTTGGTTCTGTCATAGATCAACCAAGGTCATTGAGTTGGACTTGGTAGAAAAACTGAGGATTCAGGGTCATTAACTTGGACCTGAAGACTTAAGTGGATTTCTAAAACTGATGAACAATGATAGAAGTTAAATTGTAAATAGTTTGTAATGTTATATCTTTGAGAAGCAGGTTATCGGCTTGAAAGTGAGAAAGCAGTGAAGGGAAGTCCCCATGGCACAGAGAATGTCAAGATTGAACCAGAAATCTAAGCTTATCGAGAGGGGGAGTCTACGAAAAGGGGAGTCTACATTCTGGATCAATGTTCAAAAGGGGAGTTTGCAGTTTGAAGATAGAAGATTGAAGGATGCTTTTCAATGTCAAAGACAATTTCGGGCAGAGAACGATGAATCAATACTAAAGACTGAAGACAGGATGCTAAAACTTCATCAACATCCAAGGGGGAGTCTGTTAGTGCACTGATGTCTGTTAACTTCGTCTTTATTGAGTCTTGTATTGTATTAGATAGATCAGGGCACGCAAAACGAGAAATCATGTATATAGGTAATTCCGCATGAAAGTATAATTCCGCTAGGAATTATCATTTCGCACGGAATGATAATTTCGCATGAATCATAATTTCGTGGGAGTTAATACCGCACGGAATTAGGTTTCGTTTATGTCAGTTCATGCGAAATTAGTGGCCTATAAATACCTGATCTTGTTGTTTCATTTCATATGGAA
This sequence comes from Helianthus annuus, assembly GCF_002127325.2. Classification (NCBI taxonomy): domain Eukaryota; kingdom Viridiplantae; phylum Streptophyta; class Magnoliopsida; order Asterales; family Asteraceae; genus Helianthus; species Helianthus annuus. The sequence goes on from NC_035449.2 coordinate 70,698,334, forward strand.
TTAGCAGGTGTGATTCAGAGCCGAGGTGTTGTCCGTTTGTCATTTGAATCTGTAAAAGCTCAGAATTGGTTAATAAGAAGATAATTAGAGGGAAATAAGCTGTGTTACGTCAAATTCACTGATTCCGCCTTTGTTTTTGATGTTGAACTCTTCATATTGACTCGTTAGGGTCATACGACGATCCAACATCGATTTCATACACATCCTATGAAGACCAAAGGTATGAACCTTCTCCCTTATACTCATATTTTGATGAACCAAGGTATGAGCCTTCATACTCATACTTTGAGGAACCAAGATATGAGCCACCACCTTCGTATACTTATTATGAGGAACCATGGCGTGAACAACCCACCTCATATGAGTATTATGAAGAACAAAATTACGACCCTTATCCATCATATACTTACAATGAAGAACGATGGTGTGAACCATCTACTTCTTTTGAGTATTATGAGGAACAAAGGATCGAACATCCGGATTCAAGCTTTGAGGATCCCGATCCTTACTCTATCACCGACATAACCGATAGGATAATAGAAAAAATTAAAACTATCGAACGTTGCATACTAGAATCTCGCGCAAGGGAAGAGGAGTCCGGCGCAAGAGAAGAATTAAATAAAGAAGAGATAGTTGAAAATGTAAAAATGGAAGAACAAGTAAGTGAAAAACCAACACATGAGTTAAACAACGAAAAAGATGAGTCCGACAGCGTTAAAATTCAAAAAGAGTCTATTTTTGAAGAAATTAATCTCTTGTCACCTTCTTTCGAAAATCATTGTTTAGTACCCACTCATGCTAAGTTTTTAAAAGAGTTGAACACGAACGCTAAAATTGACGAAACGGTAAGCGTTAACTTAACAAATGATCAAACTTTGCTAATAAAAGAAGACCCATTTGAAATCAACATTACACCGGTTCCATGATTTTTTCAAAACTCCTTTATTAGTAATGTTACAATTGACAAAGATCTTTGTGTTAATATAATGCCAAACTACTTTTTCGAAAAATTAAGTATTAGTGATTTTTGTCCACTTCAAATACCCATTTTTCTATTAAATCGGAAAGTAATAAAATCAATCGGTATAGTTGAGGATGTCCTAGTCCTAACAAATCAAATGGTAATCCCAACCGACTTTGTCATCCTTGATGACGCTCCTCTAGTGTTGGGACAACCTTTTGTAAAAACCCACGAAGCTTTGAAAAACCGGAAGTACAACAATCTATCTATTCAATTAGGGGCATTTAAAAAGAGTGTTGATCTTGAGCGCTCAATTAAATATCCATTCGACTATAATGACCCCCTAATTGAAGATGAAGATGAACCACCCGATACAAAAGAAGAAATTGACCACTTTGTTGAAAAAGAGGTCGCCATAGAACAAACTTTTATGGTTCTTGACAAAAATGAGCAACATAATAAGGAGTCTCCTAAAGACCCACCTCTTGAGCTCAAAGAACTTCCAAAAGGTTTGGAATATGCTTTTCTAGACAAAGATGGTAGATCACCTGTAATTATTTCGTCAAAATTAAGTAGAGTAGAAAAAGAAAAATTAATTACACTTTTGAAAAAACATAAAAATGCAATCACTTGGAAGCTTGTAGATATCAAAGGAATAAGTCCTTCCATGTGCACGCACAAAATTTTAATGAATGATGACTATAAATCAGTAATACAACCACAACGTAGAGTAAATCCAAATGTACAAGAAGTGGTTAAAAACGAAGTCATCAAATTACTTGACGCCGGACTTATTTATCCTATCTCCTATAGTCCTTGGGTAAGTCTCGTCTAAGTAGTTCCAAAGAAAGGAGGTATGACGGTAATAACTAATGAGAAAAATGAATTAATACCAACGAGAACCGTCACAAGATGGAGAGTATGTATAGATTATAGACGATTAAATGAAGCAACAACGACAGACCACTTTCCTTTACCCTTCATTGATCAAATGTTAGAAAGATTATCCCGGTCATAAATTTTATTGTTTCTTAGATGTTTTTTCAGGTTACTTTCAAATACCGATAGCACCCAAAGACCAAGAAAAGAAAACATTCACATGTCCTTATGGAACTTTTGCTTATCGGCGCATGCCATTTGGTCTATGTAATGCCCCCGCAACCTTCCAACGTTGCATGGTGGCCATCTTCCATGACATGATAAAAAAGACAATGGAAGTCTTCATGGACGACTTTTCTATCTTTGGAGATTCATACGACCAATGCCTTGATAACCTTGAACGAATGCTATCCCGATGTGAGGAAACTAACCTCGCCCTTAATTGGGAAAAATGCCATTTCATGGTAACAGAGGGGATAGTACTCGGTCACAAAATCTCAAGCAAGGGAATGGAGGTTGATCGAGCCAAAATAGACACTATTTCTCGATTACCACCCCATCCTCCGTTAGAGCTATCAGAAGTTTCCTAGGGCATGCCGGATTTTAAAGGCGATTTATCAAAGACTTTTCTAAAATCTCAAGGCCTCTAACAAAATTACTTGAAAAAGATGCTCCTTTCATCCTTGACAAGGATTGCAACCAAGCATTTCTAACACTAAAGGAAATGCTAGTCAATGCACCTATCATGATAGCGCCTGATTGGAAGTTACCATTCGAAATCATGTGTGATGCAAGTGACTTTGCAGTTAGAGCTGTCTTGGGACAAAGAAAAGATAAGCATTTCCACCCAATTTATTATGCTAGTAAAACACTTAACGATGCACAAGAAAATTACACAACAACAGAAAAAGAGTTACTAGCCGTGGTATTTGCTTTTGATAAATTTCGTTCTTATCTTGTTCTTTCTAAAACAATAGTCTATACAGATCATGCAGCCATTCGATATCTCTTCAAGAAACAGGATGCTAAACCACGTTTGATTCGGTGGATTCTAATCCTCCAAGAGTTCGATATTGGAATCAAAGACAAAAGAGGAGCAGAAAACACCGCAGCAGATCATCTTTCGCGCTTAGAAGACCCAACTTTGGAGGCAACCAGGGATGAGCAAATCAACAAAAAATTTCCAACAGAGTCCCTGGAAATGGTGGAATACCGAGAAGAGCCATGGTACGCCGACTATACTAACTACCTAGCTAGCGGTATAGTCAGAAAAGGATGGCCACATCATCAAAGAAAAAATTTCTTTGCCGATGTGAAGCATTATTTTTGGGAAGATCCTTATCTTTTCAAAATGTGTACCGATCAACTCATCCGCCGATACGTACATGGTAGTGAAGCAAGAAGAATTCTTCGCCATTGTCATGAAGGTCCATACGGAGGACATCATGGTGCCGCTAGTACCGCACTAAAGGTATTTGATTCAGGATTTTATTGGCCAACCATTTACAAAGACGCCCAAAGTATTGTCAAGACTTGTGATGCTTGCCAACGATCAGGTAATATTTCTTCCAAAAACGAAATGCCACAAAACGACATTCTTATTTGTGAAATTTTTGATGTGTGGGGGCTCGACTTTATGGGACCTTTCCCACCGTCAAAAGGAAACAAATATATACATGTGGCGGTAGATTACTTGTCTAAATGGGCCGAGGCCGAGGCACTTCCAACAAATGATGGAAGAGTCATAGTAAGATTTCTGAAAAAATTATTCTCTCGTTTTGGAACACCTAAGGCATTAATAAGTGATAGAGGTACCCATTTTTGTAACCATCAACTTGTAAAAATTTTAACAAGATATGGGGTCTATCACCGGGTCTCAACAGCATATCACCCTCAAACAAACGGACAAGCCGAAGTGACTAATAGAGGTTTAAAACGAATACTCGAAAAAACCATAAGGTTAAATAAAAAAGAATAGGCCGATAAATTAGATGACGCTTTATGGGCTTTTTGAACTTGTTAGGTCCCTTTTTGACAGGATCTGATCGACTGGAACTTAGATGAATCGGATATGATCAATGCGCGGAATTCATTGAATCAAACTACAGATGTACGATAACAAATTCAACTCTGAAATACTGTCTGAACTTCCATTAATCGAATATGAAAGTACACGAGCTCCTTTGAAAGGTCAGACTGACATGAGTTCGCCAGAGAGCAAAATAACAAAAAGTTACAAATGAACAGTTCGGCTAGCTATTTATAGGCAGTAGCATCAGGATAGAGTGAGTGCTGGCCGATCGGCTGGGCTAGCCGATCGGCTGACATGCTGTTCGATCGAACACCCTGTTCGATCGGTTTGCCTGTCCGATCGGCTGGGCTAGCCGATTGGTTAGCATGGTCAATAAAAGTCAGCACTTAACATTTATGCGCCATATCCTGATCTACTAAACTATCTAACATACATACATACATAAATTGTTCACAAACATTACAAAAACATGACTACATACTGACGGAAGCTACAGACGTATACACTAACAGACTCCCCCTCGGATGTAGCTGTAGTTCCTTCTAGTATAGTCTTCATTTCTTCCTGTTCCTCCTTTGCTCTTTCGCCTTTTGCCTCCTCTTTTCTTCTCTTTCTTCTAACATTCTTCGCCTCTTGTGTCTACCTTCAGTCATCCACCATTTTCTATACTCTGGGTCACCATCACGCTTTCGATCCCATTTTGGAATTTTATTTTCTTCAGATTCAATTGGCGTCTGATCTGTAGGTGGTACAATCCCCATTTTTCGTCTTCCCAATTCAGCTGCTCTCTTTGCTATCTCTTTAGACCTTTGACTGCGTTTGTATCTTTTCAAGAATTCATCAATTTCAATGTTTCTCCATTTAGACTTCCAATATCTACCTGAATTGATGTCTTGAGCAAAACATACATCCACAATTCCTTGATATTGCATTGCTTGAGCCTTGTCTTTCTTCTCATAAACGATCTTGTTAAGGAACAAGCAATCAATGTCTTTCTTTGAGCAGTTAACAAGCCACATTGGATCCAAAATGCTGATTCTTCTAGATTTTCCAGTTGACTTATCATAAAGAGAGATAACTGCCTCAGCTGTTGTTTCATTGTATAACCAACCTTGAAATAAATCATGGAAATCTTGTTCGATGGCTCTAAGAGGCATGTTCTTCAAACACTTAGGCGGTTTTACATCCAAAGTGATATCTTTCTTTCCATTTTCCAAGAATCTGACAATCTGCTTTGGATACTGTGGCTTCCAATCAGGATAGCCATTCTTTGCTTGCAATTTGATGTAGTTCCACAAATCTTGATCATGTTGTCTAACTTCAGGACCATAGTAGAACTGCTTGATGTTCTTTGTTTTTATCAACTCATCCACATCCCACCACGGTAGAGAACTGATATCTGATAAGAACTCGAAGTATTGAACTCCTTCTTCTCTCCTGATGGCATACACTTTAAGATCTTCAAGGTATTCCCATGATAGAATATCTCCCCATGATAGATTTTTGTTGTGAGTGAAGTACTAGAGAGCTCTGAGAGTTTTTCTTTCTTTAGGCATATCTTTAAACCATTTCTTTCGCTCTTCAGCAAGAATCTCTCTCGGAATAGTTTCCGGAACACCTTCTGTGGAGATCTTTTCAACAATTTTCCTCTTAATTTCATCTTCATTTCGGTCTTTGAACATCTCAGCAAATGAAGGAAACGTTTCATCAACCCCAGCATAAGGAAAATCAATTTCATCTTCGGATGAATCTGAAACATCTTCAATAATCACATCATCATAATGATCTGCTTCATATGCATATCTGGGCTCGAAGTCTTTTGCTGGTGACTGAGGAATCTCGTCCTCAATATCAAACTTAAACTTTCCTTCTTCTAACCCCAACTCTTCGAGCATTTCAGCTCTAGTTCTTCTAACTTCAACCTTACCTTCTTGTTGAACATTCAAGTAAATGACAGTTGGGTTTGAAAGAAATACCTGATCAGCATGCTGCTTTCCTGATGATGAAGCTTCATTTTGTAAGTCATCCTCTTGTTCATTTATTTCATCATTCATCAATTCATCGATTCTTTCTTGAACAATTGGATCTCTGATCAATAACCCGGAAGCACCCTGATCGTTATCATCATCTCCCTTATCATCTTTATCATCATGATCATCAGGCTTGTCATCCTTTTCCTCATCATTATCATCTTTATCTTCTTCTTCATCATCTCCAAATAGCTCTACATCGGAGTCATCATCAACGATTTCTCCACGAGCTTTCATTGCCTTTCTTCGCCTTTATTTAACTTTCATTTGACGAGCAACTTCTTGAACATTATAAGGCACTGGATAGGCATCACCAACAAGTACGAACTGATCTGTCTTCCATTCCAGTAAAAACACTTCTCTAGCCTTTTTCTTTCTTTGAATAACAACCACTTTTCTAAGAACATTTTCAGCATCCAAAGGTTCAGAAGACTCACCAACCATCATGAAGTCTTGACCAACTTGTTCCTGAACATCTTCAGCTTCAACCATTTCTATATCTTATTGGTTTGATGAACCACCAATTTCAGGTTGACTTGACGATCCACCAGCTTCTTGAGTATCAACAATTACACCTTTGTTCTTTTGGGTGGCTTCTTCAGCTAGACGTCTTTCACGTTCCATTCTTCTTTCTTCAGCTCTTTTCACTTCTATTTCATTGAATGCGGCATGAACATCTATCTTGAAATGACTCTCCATGACAGAGTATAGCATATGAAGTTGTTCATCTTTCACCACCTTGTCTGCCTTCATGGCTTCCATCTCCAACTTCATTGCCTTCATTTCGTTTGATGAAGCTTCACTCATCTCACTGAGAAGCTGATTAAGCGTCTGATTCACATCTTCCAAGTTTTTTGTCTTCACATTCAACGAAGCAATCTCTGTCGTCAACAGTTCAAACACCTTTGAATTATCATGAGCTTCATTCTTCATTCTGTTCATTGTTTCTTCTTGGTCTATCAACATTGCTCTGACTTGATCAGAAGCTTTCATCAAATTATCAACCTGTTTCTTTAGAATATCACGCTCTAATTCTGTTTTGGCTTTTTCTTTTTCCAGCTTGTTGACCTTTTGTAACAATTCTTTAACCGCTTCATTGTTGAACATATCATAGTCATCTTCAAGAATGTCTTCTGTGAAAATTTCCGTTGCTTCTGGAAGGCCTTCAAACATGTAATCAAACTTTAAATCTTTAGGATGTGACGATCTTGTTTTACACAAGTGGAGAAGGACATGGAGTAGCGACTTTGAATCCAGTGATTTCAACATAATCATCATCACCTCCTGTTCTTTTCTGAGCTTTCAACACAGGTTCTTCAGTACTTCGTACTTCAGGTTCTTTTGGAGTTTCAACAGTTTGAGCCTTTTCTGCATCAAGAACCTTTGGTTTCTGAACATGTTTTTCTGTCTTTCCTCCTTTTTCTTTTGATGGTTCAGCACCAGCTTTCTTTGCTCAACATTTCTTGGAATAATTCCAGCTTGAACTGCTTTACGCTTCTATATTTGTTTCTTTAGCTCATCAATTTCATAAGTAGAGTCTTCTTCATCTGATTCTTTCTGCTTCTTTGTAGGCTTTTTCTTTAGTTGAGCTTTGCCTCTTCCAAGAGTTGTTGGATCCAGTTCTGATTCAGACTGAGTTGCTTCGGAATCATCTTCACTTGAACTATCCTGATCCTTTGCCTCTTGTTCAACGGTTGTGACTTTTTCAGACTGAGTACTAGTTCCTTGAGCCTTTTGAGCTGCTGCTTCCTCATTTTTCTTCAGATAGCTTTCGAATGTTTTATTCAAAAGATCAACTCCTTGCTCAATAACCACAGACGGCTCCAAGACAGTTTCATCTATCAATGTTTGCTGCGGTTCTCCAGAAGACCCTACAAAACAAATATTGACAGAGTTGTTAGAAACATTTAATAAACATAAATTCTTACTGTCTTAAGACTCCCCCTTTCACTATACCCTTATCTCCATCCTTCGGAATAGAAACTACAGGGGATGACTTAGGTGTTCTCTTTCATTTTCCATCTCTTACACACCACCATCTAGTCTTCTTCTCAGCCATCTTGCTCATCTTAACATTTTCATTATCTGAATCACTATTCTCATGTCTCCACTTCTCATTCTCAGGAGCAACATAATCTGTATCCTTGATTTTGCATATCATTTGTTTTGTTTTTGCATCCTTTTCTTTGGTGATTCTTGCAATTGTTTCATTGTTTACGTTTCTCAAATCCATGATGTCATCTCTGTTCTTTGGAAGATCCTTGATCTTATCATTTATCAGCATCATGATGAACCATCTCCTTCATTTTTGCAATTCTCTTTCATGTACTCAAAGATTACTTGAGAAATGTTGTACTTTTTGTTCAATACCAGGCTAGCAACGAAGTTCATGATATAATCAGGTACTTCATCATATGCTCCTTTTCTATGTGACAGTGAGTGTACCATGCAGTGCATCAAGTATCTGTAAGCCTTAGAGAAACTTCTTTTAAGCATTTTTCCATTAATATGACATGTAAATCCCATTCTGCACCACAACCCTTTAACAAGGCATTCAGACATGATTATTGGATCATCATCAGAATCTTGTAGGTCTAGAACTTACCTAATATCTTCAACACCAAACTCAAACTCTACATCTATGTCTTTTCCATTTTGATCTTTCTTTTTCAAAACTGCGTGTATCATCTTGTCTGATTCTTCAAATCTTGTTGTGTCCCAGAAGGCTCTAACATGAGACTCATAAACAGCAGTTCTGTCAGATAAAGCCTTTGCCACTCTGCTTTCTCTAAAATTTTTTCCATCTTTTCAACCACCATACCATCCGTGTTTTCAGCATCAATCACGCAATGTACATTGTGACCTTTGTCTGTATCCTTTATTCTTCCCTGTAAGTATATGCATTATTAATCATTTGCACAGGTATTGAGGCATAAGGATGAAAATTTTTCTAACATTGAGAATCTCTATGTGATAGTACTAGAGAATCGAATGGCCTGTTCGATTGATTAGCGTTGCTGTTCGATCGGTTAGTACATGTAGTGAGACAGTGACTGATCGATCGGTTAGCATGCCTTCTTGAATCAAATGAACAATGCTGTTCGATTGGTTAGCAGGGCTATTCGATCGGCTTGCAATGCTGACCGATCGGCGAGTCATGCTGTTCGATCGGCTAGCAATGCTCACCGATCGGCTAGCAAACTATGTTTAAACAGCAATGGAGTTTTTCACTAATGATGTCCGATCGGCTGGCACATGCTGACCAGTCGGTTGGCAATCTTGCACAGAAATCTATGTTATGATAAGGATGCTGTCCGATCGGCTTGCAATGCTGTTCGATCGGCTAGCAATGCTGTTCGATCGGCTAGCAATGCTGTTCGATCGGCTAGCAATGCTGACCGATCGGCTAGCATACATCAGAACATTTTATCACAAAAAATTCATAACATATGAAGGCACAATTTTCAAGGCATGAATAATCCTATCAACCATCAACACAGGCAATTATTATCATGGCTGTCCGATCGGCTAGGCTAGCCGATCGGCTGGCATCTCGTTCAAGAACTGATATGAACATTCAAGAATCTTCAAAAATTTTCAGACAGAACAACACTAATTGAACACAGATCTATGTACCTAATGTTGTCGCGATCAAAACCCTATGTTCATTGCTATCTAACTCGTTCAAATCAAGGCTTAATTTAACAAAAACCTCACCGAATGCCGAACACCAAATTCTTAGATCTACTCAGTTTAAACAAGATTTAACACAAATTGATCCGGCAAACTTATAGATCTAAGCATTCTTAACAAAACCCTATGCTTGAATTTCATCAAAACTTCACAAAAATTCCTAGATCTAAGGATGAAGGTCCGACAGATACGAACATGAAGAACACATAAAAAAATGCATATTTGATTGTGAAAACATACCTTCGGCATTGTGAATGATGAGTAAACCAACAAACCAATGTTCTATCTCCAAAGGAAATCAAGAATCAACGAAATCAGAAGAAAAATTTTGAGAGAGAAAGGTCGGCCGATCGAATATTGTAACCGTTTGACTGAACCCTTGACTACCTATTTATAGGTGACCTTGACACGGCTTGGTTGTTCGATCTACATGGCCGATCGGCCAGCCTGTTCGATCCAAGTGAACCTTTGACTCTCAAAGCTTTGACTTTTTGACCGTTTTGACTTTATCAGTGTTTGAGAAATCCACTTAAGTATCTAGGTCCAAGTTAATGACCCTAGGTACTTAATTTGCCTACCAAGTTCAACTTAATGACCTTGGTTGACCCGAGACAAAAACATACTGATATTTTGATCAATCTTTTTCAGAAAATTTACAAGTTTCAAATTAATGAACTTGCATGGACTTTTCATCTTCTCTGGTTCTATCAAGATTAGCTCCCAACCCATCTTCCTGTTTAGAACAACTTCCTGCATCTACATCAGACTGTGAATCTGAAGATCAACTCTCTGCTTTGGTTTGTCGTAAAATAAAGCAGAAATAAAAAATCTTTTTGGATTTTCTATAAAATCTCAAAACTAGAAATGAATTACAGAAACTAAAATACAAAATGTAATGAAAGTAAAGTATTTTACAAACATATTTTTGGTGAGCGTGTTAGGGAATCATATCAGCTACCGACAAGTTACAAGTACCGTTAAGCTTTAATTTCATACTTAGAATTAAACAATTCACTTAGATTGTCGATATGCTGATCCACTTAAATTTTCACACAATTTTTCAATCGGTTTAGGATACGAATTAGGTGAATTAAGAACTTAAACTTATTCATGTGTCCCACCTCTTGAATATACTCCTGTATCCAGATCCATTATTCAGTCTTATAGGTGAGTATATCACAGATGATATCTGTAAGGGGTGACGGTTCAGCAGAGAGATGACTGTTCGACTTTAGGTGTGTCCCCTTTAGAGGATCTTTTTTACAACAGCACATGATTAGCATTTTTCAATGTTTTATCATTTTTTATGCTGAGGGCGATGCTATGTTTCAAGCAATAGAGAAAGTATTATTCGGGGACTAGGTCAGAACTTCCATTTAGCAGAAGTCCCGGGATAATACCCCAGATATCACTGAATATAAAGACCTAATATTTCAGAAAGAGGGACCTTTCAAACGAGATTTCAGGGGTTACCTATATATCCAAGTAGTGTTCCCCACGAAATAGGCAAGTTTGTATTTTTATGTTTATATCCCGAACAAACCTACTAAATGTGTAAAAACCTATCGGCACATCATCAGCGATACTGTTTAATTCTTTTAAAACTTTACAAATCTTTAGCATACCGTAACTGTCTAGCTGATGTACTATCATTTTCCCTTTTTACACAAGCTCTTTTTCAGTTTTCTATTGTTTTTGGATTTTTGACATTTTCTCATGTTTTTGGGTTTTTCAATTTTTTATTGTTTTTGTATTTTCTAAATTATAACCTATCTCCCCCTAAAGACCAAAACAAGTAAAAAATCGACAAACCATTGCAGATTGCTTTTCAACATCATCTACAGTGGTATCTTCATCAACGCCAATGATTCCATCCGACAACGATAAAAGCATCATACCATTTAGTTTTAAAAGATATTTAAAACATGTTTTATCAAATGCTTTGGTATGTAAATCAACTTTTTGTTCGTCAGTGTAGATTTTCTCAATTCGTATCAACTTTTTCTCGAAACAATCGCGAATGAAGTGATGACGAATTTCTATGTGTTTAGTTTTAGCGTGATGAACTGGATTTTTTGTTATATTTATAGCAGCCTCATTATCAACAAAGAGAGGTGTGTTAAGAAATTGCAAACAGTAATCGCGCATCTGTTGCTGGATCCACAGGATCTGAGAGCAGCAACTGCTAGCAGATACATACTCCGCCTCACATGTGGATAGAGCCACAGAAGTTTGCTTCTTACACTGCCAGGTGACCAGACGAGGTCCAAAGAACTGGCATCCCGCTGTTGTTGATTTTGCATTGACTTTGCAGCATCCGAAATCTGAGTCAGAATACCCCTCGAGCGTAAAGTCTCCTTTTCTAGGATACCACAACCCCACTGATGGAGTTCCCATCAGGTAGCGTAATATCCTCTTCACAATAATCATATGCGAAGCTCTCGGGGTAGATTGAAATCTTGCTGCAAGGCACGTTGGGTACATAATATCGGGTCTTGAAGCAGTTAAGTACATCAACGAACCGATCATGGAACGATAAAGCGTCTCATCTGCCCTGTCTCCAGTGAGATCTGGGTGAATCCCATGATTCGTTGCTAAGGGGGTTGATGCTGGAGTAGAACCTGACATTCCAAATTTCTCTAGAATATCATGAACGTACTTCGTTTGGTGAATGAAAATTCCCTCACGTAGTTGATCAACTTGAAGTCCCAAGAAGAATTTCATCTCCCCCATCGATGACATTTCGAATTTCTGCTTCATAACTTGTTCAAAATCTTTGCACAAATTCTCATTTGTTGACCCAAATACTATGTCGTCCACATATATTTGAACTATCAAAAGATGTCCGTCGACCTCTTTGGTGAAGAGAGTGGCATCCACTTTTCCACGAATGAAACTGTTGGCTAGTAGGTGTTGAGACAATGTCTCGTACCAAGCTCTCGGGGCCTGGTGTAAACCATACAACGCTTTGTCCAGCAAATAAACCTTGTTCTTGTGGATTGGATCGGTAAAGCCCGGCGGCTGTCCGACATATACCTCCTCTTTAACCTTCCCATAGAGAAACGCCGATTTCACATCTAGCTGATATACTTTGAAGTTTTTCCAAGATGCAAATGCCAGGAAGATTTTGATTGCTTCTAGACGAGCCACAGGAGCATAAACTTCTGTAAAATCGATACCATCCTGTTGACTAAATCCCTGGACAACGAGTCGAGCTTTATTTCGCACAACTCCTCGATCATCTCTCTTACACTTGAACACCCATTTGGTGTTGATTTTCCTGTGACCATCAGGCAGATCCACCAGTTTCCAGACACCCAATTTTCCAAACTGGTTCAACTCTTCTTGCATCGCATTGACCCAAGAATCTTCAGTAAGCGCCTCTGTGTATGTTCGTGGTTCGATCTGCGAAATAAAACAACTTAATGAAAACTCAGATTGTAAAGGTGCTACTTTAGAATAAAAACAAGTAAGGCCTTGGTCAATTTGACGTCTAGTGCGAACGCCTGATTCTAACTCTCCAATGATCAGCTCCTCTGGATGGTATGAAAGAGTTCTTGGCATCACCTCGCCTGGAACATCTACCTCGCCTTCCAAATTTGTGATATTTTGATTTGCATCTTGTTCACTGACTGGAATTGTTTGATCTGAATCTAGATCTGCTCCCCCTCAGATTCTGAATCACCATGATCAAATGTTGGTCCATAATTAGGTAATGATTCTTCATTTGTTGTTATCTGAGTATCATGAGTTTGATCTTTTTCTGATAAAGTTTGTTGAATATCATCATTTTCTCCAGCATTGCTTGGACCGGCTTCATCATCGTTTGAAGTTTGTCTTTCTCGTCTGAAAAACTTTGCTGGGAACTTTTCTGGTGATGATTCATACTCTCTTAGAATATCCAACTCGTCAAAGAAATCTTCTTCATCTTCAGGCTCCTCCATCATGTCAAATGAATCCCACAACGTGTCGTAATTAAAACGCCATGAATCTCCAAGATTCTGTGATGGCATTGTATGACTCTGACATTCAACATTTTGAGCCTCAATAATCCGCTTCAAACTTGGAATGAACACTCGTCGTAATAGACTTGAATACCCAACGAATATACCATCAATGCTTTTCACATTGAACTTTCCAAAAGGTTCTAGAACAGTACAGGGTGACCCAAACGGTTCAAGATACTTCAGATTAGGTTTGCGGTTATTGATCAATTCAAAGCACGTTTTGTTGAATTTCTTGACAGTGAGAACTCTATTGAGAGTATAACAAGCAGCAGCAACATCTTCTGCCCAAAAATTTATTGGCAACTTTGAATTTGCAAGCATTGTTCTAGCTGTTTCGATTAGTGTCCGGTTCTTACGTTCTGCAACTCCATTCTGCTGTGGAGTATATGGAGCACTAAACTCATGCAATATTCCATTTTCATCACAAAATTCTTCCATCTTGCTGTTTCTGAATTCAGTACCATTTTCACTCCGGATTTTTCTAATTCGCCTTTGGTACAGATTCTCAATTTTTCTGAACAGCGCCATCAAGCTTTCAAACGTCTCATCTTTTGACTTTAAGAATGATACCCACGAAAATCTTGAGTAGTCATCAGTAACCACAAGACAATAAAGATCTCCAGTAATACTTTTAACATTCACAGGACCAAATAGATCCATATGAAGTCTTTCCAGAGGTCTTGAGACTGAATTGACTTTCTTTTCAGGGTGTGACTTCTTCTTTTGTTTTCCTTTGATGCAGCTGATGCACTCTTTCTCAAGATGAAAGCCTTTCACATGAACACCAGTAACTAAATCATTATGCACCAGGTGATTCATTTTTCTCAAATGTATATGTCCCATTTTCCGGTGCCACAATTGTGATTCTTTTTCTGTTGCTCTAGACATAAAACAATGAGCCTGACCCGTGCTTGTAGTAGCTACGCTCATGTCCAAAACATACAGATCATTGACTCTAGGTGCTCTCATGATTATCCACTCTTCAGGGACAACAAACCCTGGTTTCAAAATCAAACATTCTTTATCTATGAAGTGCGTTGTATACATTAAATCACAGATTTGCGAGATGCTTAGAAGATTGTTTTCAAGCTCAGCGATGTAATTTACTCTTTCAAACGTAACAATCCCGTTAGATAGAGTTCCCTCACCAATTATTCGACCGCCTTGATTTCCTGCAAAGCCTACGTATCCTCCGTTAAACCCTCTAACATCGTACATTAGGGCTTTCGCTCCTGTCATGTGTCGAGAAGCTCCACTATCCATAATCCAACGTGAAACGGATCCTGGAAGCCCCTGCACATATAACAAATTCTAAGTTAGATTTTGATGCTACCCAAGCCTCCTTTGACTCGGGTAATTTGATATTGGTGTTAGTTGTGGCAGTGTATAGTGGTGGAAAATTTTTGTCGTTTATCTTCAAACTCACATCAGACCCAATCTCAACCTCTTTGCATAAAGAAACATCCTTTTTCAGAGGTTGACCAGATGATTGGTCTTTCTTTACCACATACTTTTTTACAGAAGTTGATTTTTGTTTCTGAATTTCTCATACAAATCCAAAGGTACATACATCTTCTTGGTTGAAGATGATGACTTTTCAGTCTCAGAAACCTTTGGTTTTGGAGAACTTGCTTTCTGATCAACACATTTTGGCTTCCAAGTTTGTTGAGATGAGGCAGCTCGTTTGTAAAATTTATCATTTTTAGTTACCTCATTCTTAACAGATTCGGTTTTGGCTTTGGTGTTATCATTTTTCAAAACCTTTTTCTCAATAAGCAATGGAGCTTTTCCTTTTCCATCAACTTTCTTTTTCTGAATCTCATCAACTTCAGTCTTAGGCTTCAAGTTGGTACACTTTCGTGCAATATGTCCAAGTTGATTGCATTTAAAGCATGTTCGGGTGTCAACTACCCGACTTGTTCCTTCAGACTGAGGCTGTGAGGCTTTCTTCTCGAAGAACTCTTTGTTTGATTTTGAAAAGATTTTAGATTCTTCATCAGAAAGTGAACTCGAACTCAAACTTTTCACAAATACTTTTTTCTCCACATATTTCTTGTTTTGAAAATTCTTTCTTGGATAATTCTTACCCCCCTGATAACCATCCAACCATTTATTTTGATTGTTGTTATGAAAACGTGGAGGTACAACATGTTTTTTGCAGTAAGACTTATCCTTTTCAAAGTTCATTTCCCTCTTAGCACTCTTTAACCCATCAACTTCAGACACATTGATTTCAATTAATTTGAACACATTTCTTATTTTGTCAACATTCACAATTTTCTATTGGAAAATCACGATCCGAATACAACTTATCAGATCCAACCATCTTGTACATCACAAGATTTGGTTCCTCATTTAAGTTGTTTTTGGATTTCGATTTTGGAATGTATTTGTCCAGAAAACATTCATCTTCCTCAGAAGTGTCACTCTCAGATTTTAAAACATTTTCAACTACACTTTTCACGACTTCAGATTGGACACTATCTTCATCGGAAGATGAAGTGAATGTGATATCAATTGTGTCCGGAAGTTTCACTTCATTAACTTCCTCATCATTAACCAACCCTGATTTCTTTTTTGAGAAATTGTTTAGAACTGGTGGTGGAACCTGATGAAATCCCACACCGGTTCCGTCAGAGTATACATCTTCGCCTGCTTTGTTCTTCCCAATTGGTTTTGGAACAATGTGTTGGAGAACAAAGCTAGCGGAGTTATAACTGTTCAATTTCAACTGGATGCGTTCATTTTCAATTTTAGCTTCTTGAAATTGAAGCTTCAACTTTGCAATTTCATCCAGTTGTTGGTTGATTAATTCCTCTTTTACTCTAAGCACTCCCGACAGTTGAAGATTTTCTTTTGTTGTTTTACCAGTTCTTTCATCGGAATCTTTAACCGTTCGTTTAAGCTTCTTAAAATTTTCGGTGATGTGACGATTTTCATGAATTAGTTTTTCATTTTCTTTCCTAGTTCTTTCTATGTCACTTTTATCACTTTCAATTTTTTCAGTTAACTCTTTTGCTCGTTCGTTTGAAGCTTTCAACATTTTATCCCGGTTTAAGATCTGATCTTCAACATCTCTGACTCTTTTTGTCAGATCTTCAACCTTTTTATTGTTAAGGTAAGCAATAGTACTACAATCCTTGCAGTTTTTCATGCAATTCTTGCAGTTACTTTCAATTTTAACTTTCTTACCTGACTCTTTGTTTGTATCAGTCTGACTGACCTGGCTTTTTGACTTAGTTCCAGAACTAGAAACTACCTCTAGCTCCTTTGCAGCAAGAACTTTTTCAGCCATCTTCATCAGGTTTTCAGCTGTAAACTCTTGTGATGTATCTATGATCCCATCATCAAACTTCTTTGTTTGCTGCTTCTTCTCTGCCTCTTTTTCTTTTTCATCTTTCTCTTCTACTTTCTCTTCATCACCTCCCCACCATTCTTTCTGTCTGGCTTCTTCTTCATCAGCAAATTGTTGAATGAGAGCATCGACACTAATGGAGTCTGGATCAACTGCAATGTTTCCTTGAGGATCAAGGTAACACTCTCTGTCGGCATCCCATCTCTTTGCCCTTTTAGCTTCTCTGTATGTGTTATAGATTCTGCTCATTCTGGTTTGGGCTTTCATCCTTCTGTTGACAAACTTTTCCTCTTCTGTTCTGTTGTCTTTAAAAGGAACAATCTTTGTTGCTGCAAACGCATAACCTACTGCATCTTCCTCAGCTAATAGCTCACTCCAGTCAAATCCTTCATCGTTATAAATGACGGCAAGAGCTCTAGATTTCTCTTTGTCTTCAATCTGCTTCATCCTGTGAGGTTCTGATTTATTTTGATGATAGATTGCTTTCTTGTATCGTCAGCAGGTGCATTTCTGCATTCACGCTTGAAGTGACCTTTCTGTTTGCATCTGAAACGTGTCACCTTTGACTTGTCGAAGCCAAGTTTTGTAGACGGCCCTCCAATTGAGTGTCTTCCCGTAATCTCCATGAAATTTTGAGCTCTCCGGACTGCGCTGGCCATACACCACCTTATGTCGATCAGTTCCATCTCTTACGGATCGATCTGGTCATAATCCTCTTTTGTCAGGTTAGTATTTCCAATTTTACCCGCCACGAGACTCTCGTATGACTCTAGCACAGAATCTAAGAAAACCATTTGTTGCTTTGCTGACTCCTCACTGAAATTTTGACCATTTTTCAAATCCACAGCGATGTTGCATTGAAATACATTCTTTGGTGCTGATTGCTGTTGACTTGAAGTACTAGAAGATGATCCTTGACTTGAAGCATGGATAACATTCCTCCATGAAAACCACTGTTTAAGCTTTCTTGATTCGTCGGTTGTGAACTTTCTGCTGAAAAGGCTGTTTTGGGGGATACTGTCTTCAGGATCATACTACCCCTATAGTACAGTTCTACATTCTGCTGGTATGATGAGTGATTGACCTTGTTTAATTTCTTTATTTCCAGCTCATGACTTTCTAGTCTCTCAATCAGCAGATCAACTGTCAACTCTTCCGGCTTTATCGTGTTTTTTAACATCAGGGCAAAATATTGCCAATCTTTGTCATCTGGTAAAGAATCAAACAGCTTGTCGACTAGCTCTTCTCGAGAATATATGACTCCATGTCTTGCCAGCTCCAGCTTTAGATGCCCAAATCGCTCAATCATTTTAGAAACAGACTCATTTTTAAACATCCGAACAAGTCAAACTCTTTTCTCAATAACTTCATTTTGTTCTTGACTATTTCAGCAGTACCAACACATTTAACTCTTAATTTTTCCCAAAGATCTTTTGCGTTTGTGTATTCAATCAATGAGATTATATCATCTCTCACTGACTGATGTATCAATGTTATGCACTTCTGCTCAGCCACAAAATTTTCTATATCTTCACTTTCTGTCAAATTTTCACAATCTACTCTTCCATTGTTGAAGCCGTTCTTTAAACTTTTCTAGCTCGGGTACGCGAAGGCTTTTAACCATTCATCAAATCTTTTGGCCCACATGTTATACTCTTCGATTGCCATCAACTTTGGTGGTTTGTTATATGTACCATATGCGCTTTCCATGCTTAAGGCATCGGTCAACGTCTTCTTCGCATTCGGAGAATTTTCATTTGTTCGGCTTGACGTATCATCTCCGGTGTTTCCAGCGAATGCATACATGTCACTAAAAGGGTTCATGAACTCGTCCATTTTCAAATACCTGAAACAGTTTAACAAACACTTAGAAGAATCTTTGTGATTTTCAAAAATCTAACACAAATGCACTTGGATCGAATGACTTGTTTGATCGAACACTACACATTCAATCGGTTAGTTTGTTCGATCGATTGGCTTGTTCGATCGATCAGCCTGTTCGATTAGATGTCAAACAGATGAATGTAACAGCAATCAATTACTGTCCGATCGGTCGGCTTGTCCGATCGGCTAGCAATATGACGTAAGCAAAAGACAACAATTATCAACAATGCTATTCGATCGATCAACTTGTTCGATTGGCTAACACTGATGATGTAAGCAACACAATCTGTAAGCACTGTAACTCAAATCATTCGAACAGCTTGTTCGATCGAGTTGATGATGTCAGCAAGTCTTAAAAACAGCTAGGTCGTCCGAACGGCTGACATCAGCAACCAAGAACAGTTTTTCATAGTTTTTGATGAATTTGAACAGGTTTTAGGGCGAATTCTGTTATGAAAACTTGAAGGATTATACTTCTGATGATTGCGAATCGATCTATAGCAGATTTATTAAATTTTAACCGTAAAATCACTCTCAATTTTAAGTTTTTCCGATTTTATGGTGACAAAATGAGAAACAAAGCTAGATCTGAGTAGAAAATAGTAGAATCTGTCAAATTTCCGGTGAAATTTGAGTCGAATCGGCAGAAATAACAACTTTCCAGTGAAATTTGTCTCTAAATCGGCAAAAGAAGCTCGAATTCCGGTGAATTCGTCATCGTAGATCTCGATTCAGCTCCCTGATGCTCTGATACCACTTGTTAGGTCCCTTTTTGACAGGATTTGATCGACTGGAACTTAGATGAATCGGATATGATCAATGCGCGAAATTCATTGAATCAAACTACAGATGTACGATAACAAATTCAACTCTGAAATACTATCTGAACTTCCATTAATCGAATATGAAAGTACACGAGCTCCTTAGAAAGGTCAGACTGACATGAGTTCGCCAGAGAGTCAAAATAGCAAAAAGTTACAAATGAACAGTTCGGCTAGCTATTTATAGGCAGTAGCATCAGGATAGAGTGAGTGCTGGCCGATCGGCTGGGATAGCCGATCGGCTGACATGCTGTTCGATCGAACACCCTGTTCGATCGGTTTTCCTGTCCGATCGGTTGGGCTAGCCGATCGGTTAGCATGGTCAATAAAAGTCAGCACTTAACATTTACGCACCATATCCTGATCTACTAAACTATCTAACATACATACATACATACATACATAAATTGTTCACAAACATTACAAAAACATGACTACATGCTGACGGAAGCTACAGACGTATACACTAACAGAACTGCTTATAAAACAACAATAGGTACAACCCCATATAAGCTCGTCTATGGAAACAGTTGTAATTTGCCAGTAGAAATTGCACACAAAGCCTACTGGGCAATTAAAAATGTAAACTTCGATTTAGAATTTGCCAGTAAAAATCGATTTTGCCAATTAAATGAATTAGACGAATTAAGGAATTATGCATACTCTAACTCTGAAATTTATAAGGAAAGAATGAAAAATTTGCATGACAAACACGTTAAACCTAATGAATTTCAAGTAGGAGATCAAGTTCTATTGTTTAATTCACGACTTCGATTATTTCCTAGTAAATTAAAGTCTAGGTGGTCAGGACCTTTTTCCATCACCCATATTTTCCCACACGGTGCAGTAGAAATTAAATCTCGAAATGGAATTCCATTCAAAGTCAATGGCCAACGACTGAAGCTCTATCAAGGATTCATTGAGGATGAAGAGGAAGAGATCTCGCTTCAAACGGTTGAAGAGTGAAAGCGTCAACATCATACCTGGTAAGTTACGAACAAGCAGGTTGACATCCTTATCGGTAAGTCCTCTAACCAAGTTTTTGGGAAACAAGGGCACTCACACGTGCACTTATGTTGAAAAAAAAAACCTTGCCAGCGCACGGGGCCGTGCTCAGCGAGCACGGGGCCGTGTCCGCGCAACTGTCGGGATAAAAAGCCCCTTTCATCACAGTTTCTTCATTCCACTCGCCCCGTTTACCTGAAAACTTTCTGGTTCGTGCGATTTTTCTACAAGATTTCGACGTCTCCTCCACTTCTAACAACATCAAGGTATGATTCTATCACTATTAGTAGTTAGATTAAGCATTTGCATGTAGTTTAACATCAAGATTTGGGGAAAAACCTACGGTTCTTCAACTTGAACCGGATCGAACCTCAAATTTTTGCATAAATCTGTTAGCATTAGTTTAGATTCATGTTATAGGGAGTAAATCAACTTGTATTGTTTGTAGATTTGCCCGATTTCTCACAGAAACCCCAAACCGTTGTTTTTTAACCGAAAAAGATACAATTGAAGGGGTAAATGGTTTGTTTTTAGAAAAACGGCACTTGGGGTTTCATTTTCAGGGAAAACCGTCCCTACTGGACCAAAATTTTTCAAGTTTTCGGGACCGGGTAGAAAAATGGAAATTTTAGTAAACAGACACCTGGACACGGGGTCGTGCTCAGCGAGCACGTGGCTGTGTCCAGCCAAATTCAGTCCAACATGGGGCGTGTCCGCTGAACACGGGGGCGTGTTCAGTCGACTCTTTTCGGTTTTCTCCAAAATTTTTACTGTTTCTAGCTAATTGTTGGGAGTTTTCTTTCAGATGGCCAAGAAGTTCACTCGATTCAATGCTAACGAGATGGCGGCTCAAGCTCGTTATGATGTGTTAAGGACCAGGCCCAAGGAGGACCCCAGACAAGTGTGCATAAACACTCTTGAGACAGTAAACCAATTGGACCGATTCAACACTATTGTCACCGGCCCATTACGAGCTGCCCTTGGCACCCGGCTCCATTCTGTACATGAGTACAACATGGAGTTCTACAGCACGCTCGTCTTCAACATAAGGGCTGAGCCGTTTGACAATGAAGGATTGGAATTTCGCTGTAGAGGAACCACATATCGAATCTCAATTGCTTAATTTGGGGCTCTGGTTGGATTGTACTCGGAAGAAGATACTGGGGATGAGGAAAACACTGGCGGTCTCCGCGAGATCAAAGAAAGTGATCGCCAAGCTGCTTGGGCTCAAATAGGAGAAGGGCACTACAACCCAAGCCGAACTAAGAGTACCCTCTTGAGAGACCCTCTTTACCGCTACATCCACAGGGTCCTCACCTACTCTCTTAGTCAGAGGCACGACAGCAGCAGTGTTGTAGGTTTACGGGATCTACTAGTCCTTCACTGCATCCACAACCGGGTCAACCTTGATGTTCCATACCTCTTGCTCTGAAACATGCACTGGAACCAGCTCGCTACTCCCCCGACTCCTATCTTCTTTGGAGGGTGGATATACCGCCACTTCAAACATTTCATGAACATGCCGAGGTCCTTCCATAAAGGGCCATGGTCGGGGAGAGTAGACATGGTCATTTGCCGTTCCATGAACCTGATTCATGAAGCAGATGACGGGACGGTCAGATTCCAAAAGGTTCAAGGGCATGCATGGAACCCGCAAGAAGCACTCGTCTTACACGCTCCACCTATCCAACCTCCTCCTCAGTACCATTACCAGCACCACGGTGCTCCGGGTCAATCCTCCTCACAAGGAGGCGGTTTTCCTAACTTTCAAAGCTTACATGACTTATTGCAGGAAAACCTCATGTGCACTAGGAACACCTACAACATGGCTAGCAACACATATACCCGGGTTGGAGCAATAGAGAGAAACATCTCCGATATACAGGATGATATCGGGAACATCCGGGAATATATGGCGGGCCACGGTGGTGGTGGTGATGATGATGAAGACGAAGACATGGATTAAGCGGGAGGAGTAGAAGGTAGCATCCCACGGATGAAGGTCCCACAGGTTAACCCCTTTATCTCACGAACAATTTCCGGCCTGCGTGCCGTTTGTTGAACAATTTACTTTCTTTAACTCTTTTGTTTTCTGAATTTATTTTTCTTTTTAGCTTGTGACGTGGATGTTTAACTTTGGTAATGTAGGTTGTTTGTTATGATTGGTGTGGTACTTATTAGTTAAACAGGTACATACGAGGCTTAGAGCACTAATCATTATGCTACTAAAGTCGGGACAGGAAAACCGAAGCCAGAAACCTGTTTTACACCTTTGCAGTTTGTCCACACGGGGTCGTGTTTAGCCAACACGCCCCCGTGCCCAGTGCCCCAGACCTGCTGTCCGTCTAAATTATGCAGATTTTTGCCAGACACGGGGTCGTGCTCAACCGACACGCCCCGTTGTCCACCTTCTGTAAGTTATCGTTACTGGCAATCTGACCACGGGGTCGTGTTCACCCAACACGGGCCCGTGTCCAGACGCCCAATAACATTAAAATTTGTTTTTTACACACCTTTATACATTCAATCAACCTAAAAACTTATTTTTGGGACACATTGAGGACAATGTGTAATTTAAGTGTGGGGGGGGGGGGGGATGCTAAAACCTTGAATTTTGCAAGTCCTAATTACAAGCCTTACACAAAACTCTATTGGAACCGCTAATCACCCCAAATTTTTTCAAAAAATTTTTCATTTTTTTTACTTGTCTAGGTTTAATTTGGGAATTACAAGTTTTAAAGGTTATATTTTTACAAATTTACAACCGATAGGGTCATGATAAAAAGAACCAACATATGAAAATTATGAAAAGGCATGACAAGTTTAGTTAAAATTTGATTATATATACTTGACCACATAAAAACCCATTCCCACAAAAAGTGAGTTTTGAGCATTCATTGAGCATACAAATACATATCTTTAAGCTAAATGCTCATTTTTCGTTTCTTGTGTGAATAGCCGCTTGGTTCTTACGACTCTAGAACTTGCCACAATGATGCATTCCCGGTCCTTACCAACTTAAACCCGAGTAAGTAAATGATGGAGGCATTAGGAATAACCCCTCTTATTTCTACACCATTATTTTTTTTTACCACCTACCCAAATTCCCCTAGTTAACCCCTTTGAGCCTAAACCTTTTCATTTCTTAACCCAATTCAAACACCCTTTATCCACCAAAACCCTTTTTCATTTTAAACCCTTTAATTTAGTAACAAAGCTCGGTTTTTCTTATGACTTCCTTATAAAAAAAATGATAACGAAGCTAAGAGAAATAAACAAAAAAGTTTATCAAAAAGAACTTTGTTTGAAAAATTGCTTCATTAAAATAAAAAGTCATAAAAATAAAGTCTTATGAAAACCGACGCTTTTACGCCTTTCGCCGTTTTCTACTAACTACTAACCCAACCACCTACCTTTAACCCAAGCCTAACCCTTCACCCCAAAAGTCCTCTTGATATTTACAAAGGTTTATAGTTAAAAAGGAGGAGGATTGATTGTTTGGCAAGCTTATGGTAGAAGTAAGTTTCATGACGCTCTCGAGTGTTTCACAAAAATACATCTTCGGCCGAGTGTTGAGTGATTCCCCGTGAGGTATGTGAACTTGTATATAAATGGAATTTTAAAAAGGCATGTTATGCCCAAATAAGTAATTTATCTTATGTACTGTTTTGAATAAATCATGACGAATAGGATTGTAAATAACATAAAAATAAAACCCAATAAAAATCTTGGAATCCCGACACTCTATGACAAGCCCAAAAACCTTCTCTTCTACCCATTCCATTTGGGAGTGTAAGCCACATTATAAAGAGCTTTGCTTAAGGACAAGCAAAGATTCAAGTGTGGGGGTATTTGATGTGTGCAAAATTCAACATATAAGTTACATAAAATGAGGCATAAAACTAACCCTTTTTTAGTACTAATGTTGGAAAAAGTGTGCTTTTGTCTTCCTTTTGTATTTTCAGGATTAAATGAGCTCAAATGAACAAAAGAAGCAAAAAGACAGCTAAATCTAACATTAATACAAGAAAAGGAATAAACGTGGCATGCCCGACCCCTCGACAGCATCCTCCCAAACAAAAACAAGAGAACAGAAGGCTGAACACGCCCCATGCTCAATGAGCATGGGGCGTGCCCAATTGTCTGCAGAAAAGACAAAGTTGTAGAAGCTTCTATCACCCACCACGGGGGCGTGCCCAACAGACATGTGGCCATGGTCAACTCTAAGATTCGCAGAATCTAGGAAAGTCTTGATAGTACAGATACGCTTCTGCACACGGGGTCGTGCCCAGCGGACACGGGGGCGAGGTCAACTAATGTAGACAAACTGCATTTAATGAAGAAATGGAAGATGGGTGGACACGGGGCCGTGCCCAATGGACACGGGGCCGTGTCCGGGCTTCTGTGCAGGCTATAAATAGGGGTGCTTGGCTCACTTGCAAACCATCCCTTGGCAAACCACCTCTCACACACTTCACCCACCCACCACCACCACCACCATCACAACCCACATCCACCACCATCATCCATCATCCATCATAGAGTGTGTGAGTAGTCTCGGGATCCAAGATTGATCGCAAGAGTTATTGATAATCAAAGGCCATGTTTGTCTAAGTCTCTTACATCACTTGGTGAAGACAAGTGTCTAGTGTAATACTTTTTTATTTTTAATCTTTTTGCACTTTTTATTTGGTTATGTATTAATGACTCAACTAGTTTCTTATGTTGAAGGTGAATCTTCCTTATCATTTGTCTGTGGTGGCTTGGCATTATTTTACTGTCTATATAAAATAAAAGATTTTCAACATTCATATCTCCACGGTCTATATGGAGATATGTTGGCTACCTGGTCGGGGGTTAAGGGAATGGTTTGGTAAGAGTCTTGCCTTGTTCAGTGGATAAATCCTGCAAGGACCTGGGTCAACTTTAGTTGGACCTCCTTCGATGCCCACTGGTATTGGATGGCGGGGGTTCGAACTCCTTGATCCCCTCATATGTAAGCCGAGGGTAACGTCACCTTCAAAAGAGGGGCCTACCACATTACGCATTAATAACTTAAATAATTATCTTTCAATAATCCAACCCTTTAGGATTGTATCCTTACTGACTCAAACTACTGGGTTGAGGGTAACGTCACCTTCAAAAGAGAGGCCTACTGGTATAACTAAGATAATCTCTTAAAAAGTGCAAAAGTGCGAAAATAATCAAAGGTTACACTAAACGCGAGTCGGATCCAAGTGATTCATCTTGTCTATCTGTTTTTATTTTTATTTTTATTTTCAGCATTTTTAGTTTTTATTTTCTAGTTTAAAACATTTTTCTAAACTTTTGATTTGATTAGACATTGAGGATAAACCGGTACTAAAAGCTCTTGTGTTCTTGGACGACCTCGTTATCTTACCAACACTATACTACGCTCACGATGGGTGCACTTGCCCATATGTGTGTTTGGTGTTAGTAAAATATCGTGTTGTATTTAAAACTTGACTAATGTGTAAAAAGAGCTAAAAATATACATAAAAAATCTATAACACCACACGCGGGAAATTTTACAAGAGAACTGGCAGGAAATTTCCAGGGTTGCATGGGAATTTGAAAGTTGGGTTGGATAAATCAAAGATAAAGTGTGATGTGCTGAATATGGTTTAAAAAACTAACCTAATCTAGATGTTGGGATTGAACCCTACCAGAGGAACAGATAATGTAAAGCCAAAACCGGATCACATCAGTGGACTAACAATAAGCAGCAGCCTACACTTTGCTTTCCCCTTGAATGTGGCTCAAACATCTGATATGCTCCAAAGTACTGCCTCTATCAACATCTGCTGACCTACAACTGCTGATCAACACAATGACTGATGAAGACTAAAAGCCCTGTTGTTCAATCTGCAGCCTTGGTTCAACCACTGCTGATCATGACAAGTACTGCTGGGTTCACAGCAGTAGAATGATGCAGCAGCAGTTTTATATTTGTTCTATGTAATTTAATGCAATATCAGTAGTTAGCAACGCAGTAGTTGTATAGATCAGTAGATAGAGTTTGTTAAGTTGTTAGATGTCACTTTCATGGTGACGTCAGCTGAGATGCTTCAGAGGATTGGATTGTCTATAAATGTAACAGTACTCTGTACTGTTACACTTGATCATTTTGAGTGAGTTCTTCTCCTCAATTCAATCCTTTCATCTTGTACAACCAACCTTGGGGCATCAGGCTGAGGGGGAGCTTAGTATTGTAAGCATGCTTGTAATCTTTTGATTTTCATTGTAATCATTCAACTTAATGAGAAAGCATGTGTTTATCAAACTATTCTCTTCTTTGATTATGCTTATAAAGTTTGTATTCATTTCCGCTGCACTTTACATTGTTTTATATCCATTGATTTGTTAAATTCTTACAAACAAGCATAATCATGACAGCCTCCGATCCTAACACTAGACACCCTAGTTTTAAATTTATAAACTAAGACTCTCTAAATGCTAGACCACTGTCAGGCAAGTGTACCCATCGTACGTAGAAAAGCCTAATGAAGTCCTAGTATCGAACCCACGAGACACTAACGATGCTACACTAGACGACTCAGCTAATTACTTAACTGGTTTATTTGACTTAATTGGATTTTGGGGTTTTAACTAATGCCAAGTGTGTGAAAGAACTAATAGAACAGTACAGGCACTGTCTATTTATAGTACTATCCTAAACACTGTGGCATCTTTGCTGACGTGACCTAGACAGTGACAGCTAACAATCTTAACAACCTCTAAACACTGACGATTACAAACATTGTTACAATAAACACTGATTAACTAATTGCTGATGATGCTATCCGCTGATGGCTCAACCACTGATGAAGCTTGAGCAGTGCTTTCCATAAGCGTTGATCAGGCCTTTGACTTCCAGCAGTTCTTTGACTTCAACAGAGGATTAGTCTTCAACAGACTTTAAACTTCATCAGAGCTTTGTTCATAACATTCTTTAGGTATCAGCAGACTTTAGATATCATCCGTTGTTGGAAGCCACTGCCATTGGAGGGAAATAGAATTCAAACACTGTTATTGGGACCAGTTGTTGCAGAACCAGTTTTGGCTTTTTATCATCTGTTCTTCAGGAAGGATCACATGAGCCAACAAATCCGTTATATTTGATAACTGAAATGATTGGGGGTTATTAGTACCGTGTCCGGACATCCCGACTCATATACTATTATGGCCATACGGAATAGCGTGCAAGGGTAGGCATACCGATTGCAAGACACTTTTTATTCAACTTTGGCGAGTACCGTAATAATTATAGCACTCAAAATGACCGGCTTTGATATCTGGTTCCCATCATATGACAAATATGTAAATCTGGTGACAAGAATAAATTTCAAGAAATATTAAATGATTACCTACGGGTTTTCTCTATGTATTAAAATTATTTTTGAAAATCTATTTTTAAAATGAGTTAGTTAATTGTATTTACCAGCGAAAGCTGACGTATTTTAAAAAGACTAAACTGCAGGTACCGAACCTTGACTGTTAGGCTGAGAATCCGGGTCGGCTATGATAAAAGAAATGGAATTTGCAACTCCTAGGTTAAGGCCTATGATGTCTAAGCTTCATTTCGTCTCAATCCTCCTGTGGGCTGTTATTTGAACAATCTTTGTATTTGAATATTAACCTCTTTCAATGTAATGAATGTTTATTTTACTCCTATTACTTACGCTGCATTGTTATTAAATTAACTTGTGATTGTAACTGATATCCAACCTTCACGATTAGACCCTTTCGGGCCCACCGGAAATCGGGGTGTGACATTTTAGCATAAATCTTAAAAAAATCCAAAAAGATTTTTCTTTCCAAATTTTTTTAAAAGACTTCCATATAAAACTAATAAATGAAATTTTCATATACACGGAGGAATATTTGAGATAAACACGGGCTTATCCAAAATGTAAATTGGTCTAACGAGACGTTCGAGATACTGTTTGTGACTGTGAACAGATTGGTGTTGATAAACGCGTATGAGGTGTTGAATTCGGTATACTCACCAGAGTGAAGAATTCGAGAAGATCATGGGATACTTCAATACCTCTCAGCAACCAGAAACGTGCTAAAGCTTTCTCATGAGGATCTACGGATTTGATGACATGATGGCCGATCATCTTTCATACTTGAAATCTCCCGAGTTAGATTCAAGTTTACCAGATCGCTGAAGAGTTGATTCTGAGATGTTTCAAAAGCACTCAACAAAGCAAGAATCGGAAAATGGTCTTAATGATTAATGAAGTCGAGTTTAAGAGATTAGTTTTCTTGATGACTAACGGTGCTTGAAAGGATTAAAGATCAGATGCATCAGTTTAGGGGGAGTCTGTAAATGCAGTAAAGCTGAGGCATTCTAAAGATATAAAGACATCGAAAAAAATGGGAGATTGATGCTATTGTTAAGGGGGAGTCTGTAAATGCATCAAATGTGTAACAATAGATCAATTGATTATAAGGTCATTAAGGGTCTAATTGTAATGTTCTAGTGTTAGTGACTTTACGACAAGGGGCTATAAATAAGGGAGTTAGCTTGTATTAGAATGAAGAACGTTTAGACACTTTCTAGGGTTTAGATTGATCATTCAAGAGAGAGAAAGTGAGGGATTGCATTGTAACATCATTCTTCTAATGCAAGCTTGGTTATTTAGATTTAATTGTATTACACCACATCGTGTTCATTGGATTCCGCACTCCGAACACGTTTATCAGACGAATGAGTGCGATTACGAGGACCTAACATGTAATCTTAAAAAAACCTGATAAATAATATTTTACAGTTGGTTTTCATTGTAATCATTCAACTTAATGAGAAAGCATGTGTTTATCAAACTATTCTCTTCTTTGATTATGCTTATAAAGTTTGTATTCATTTCCGCTGCACTTTACATTGTTTTATATCCATTGATTTGTCAAATTCTTACAAATAAGCATAATCATGACAGCCTCCGATCCTAACAATTGGTATCAGAGCCTGGACAGTCAAATTCGATCTAACAATCAATTTGACATAACAGTTCAGCTCAAAATTCATTGATAACTGAGGTTGATTGTATTTAGTTGAAAAACAGAGTAACGAGAAATCATGATCAAAATGATGACTCAAAAGCTCTGTAAAACAACCAAGATGTCATAAGATTCACAAATCTCATACAACTGGTGATGTCATGCACAAATCACTCATAGTTTCCAGATCTGGAAACTTATCTGGTAACTATGGTATGTTTATCTTCATTCAAAATTGATTTCAACTATTATTATGAAATTTGTGATGTTTTCATATTTTACACTAAAGTATGCACCTCAGATTAGCAAAACCTATGTTCATCTAAACATAGGTGCTCTGCTAACATAGAAAGAGGGAAATAAAGCTTTAGTCAGAATTTCTTATGTGCTCAAAGGCAGGTTGAGAATCCTCAAAAGGACCAAATCAACTTTGTCAAAACACATTAAGAAAATAAGGTGTCAAAACAGTCCAAATCATACGTAATGTGAGATCTGGTAATAAAACATATACAAATGTGACCAGATCTCTCAAAACATTCCTTCAAAATGATTCTGGACTAAGTTTCCTCACAGTGAGTATTTCTATACATGTGAATGGAAAGGGTAAAAAGGGAAAAGGGAAATGAACAAATCTCAAAGTGTGGTTATCTCAAAACTTTTGAATCCAAAAGAAAAAAATGAGTATAAGCATAAAACACTTATGAGGTCAAAGTTGGGTAAACAGTGGTCATCATGCAACTGTGTGCTTTCCTCAAATACAGGAATCGTTCAGGTAACAATGGCATCTCTAGTGATTGTCCTTAAAAGAAGAATTTACAATCAATTGTCTAGAAAATGACCCCAAACAATGGTCAAAATAACTTGAGAATGATATGATCATGAACTTACCTGAAAAGCTGTCAGATCCTTTTGATGATTTTCAAAACATCCTTTAATTTTTTTAAGGTGTTTTTCTCAAATAAAACCGGATATATTATCTCATTTTTCCTGGATAATATATTTTGTACTTTTTCTCATTTTTATAGTAAAAGTTTCTCACCGGTCAGGATGTAATTTCTTAATTTTTGTGTGAAATTACTTTCATTAAATCTGATCAAAAGGAAATGGCACACATATCAAGGTCATGTTAAGCTCAAGTTTGGTTGTCACAGATCAAAAATTGATTGCAAATTGATTTTGAACTACTGAGATAATCATGTTCTAGTTCAAGTAATTAGACACAAAATGAGTAGTTTTAGTAGAAAAGTCTTCATCATCTGGGATGCTAAACCACTGTCAGGAGTAATGAACATGTGGCAAAACCTCGAACAAAATTTCTGTAGATAACTGCTGGCAATTTAATCTTGATAATATACATCTAAAATGTATTTTGTTAAGAATAGCATTTCTGGTGCTCAACAGATGTTAGATAAGATATTGTGCTTTCACAAGACAAAATCAAATTCCTACATCTGAACAAGCAGATGCTAAAATTATTTAAAGTCAAAACACTGCTGCACAAACAGTTGTTATACTAATGATCCTCATTATAGTCTTCTACCACTGTTGTACCTTAAATGTTGTTGTGCCTCAACGTCTGCTCTCTAAAGTCTGTCCACTGCTGATAGTCAACCCCTGCTCTTTCAAAAACACTGATGCTTAAAATCATTGTTCTATCCACTGATACACCCACTACTTCATTTCATTACCGTTGTAACTACTGATGCTTGATCCATCAGTGGTTGTCAAAACAACTGTCCTCCATTATTTACCGTTTCATCAGGGGTTGGCATGCGGTCAGCTTTTAGCCGTCAGATCATTATAACCGCTGCCACATCAGCATTCACTTTTTCCCTAAAATAAAACCCTGATTAAACCCAAACAGAGGCTCACACTGTCGAATTGAATTCCAAACATTCTCTTCACAAAGCAGTTTCCCACTATTCCTCACAAAACCTTCTTCGATCTTCTTCATAAAAAATGACGAAACCAAAATCGAAGTCAAAATCAAAACCATCTTCTTCCTCCACCACAACAGACGCCACTCAAATGGCCGCTGAAACCACAGAGATTCGCTACAAATCTCCACACAACTATGTGGGTATACTCACAAAACCCACAACTGACAACACCTTCGACTCCATCATTGACATCTTATCTGCATCAAAGGACAAAACTTTGATAACACCAGACGCTCCTATTTATCTTCAAACCCAGAGAGAGTTCTGGAAAAATGCCACCCTTGAAAAACAAGGAGACATCATCACAGCCA
This sequence comes from Helianthus annuus, assembly GCF_002127325.2. Lineage (NCBI taxonomy): Eukaryota > Viridiplantae > Streptophyta > Magnoliopsida > Asterales > Asteraceae > Helianthus > Helianthus annuus. Next base: position 70,730,279 of record NC_035449.2, read on the forward strand.
TCAACTCCTCGATACAGGGTAAGAAGACTCAAATCTCTCCACAATCTATTTCTGAAATCTTTAAACTCGATGATTTGAAAGGAAAAACCTCATTTTCTAAAGACGAGTTGAAAAAGGATTTCATAAACAGGGGCTATGCAGAGCAACCAAAAAGGGATACCTTACAAAAAGGTTATTTTCCTTCTGCACCCAGATTTTTATTTCACACACTGTTAATGTGTGTTTCTAATAAAACAACGTCTTTTAATGAAATACCAACAAAAATTCAATGCCTGGGGTATGCAATTTTAAACAATAAAAACTTTAATTACTCCCAGGAAATATTTGATGATTTGGTAAAAAACGTTGATAATAAAGCATTTCTGCTCTTTCCACGATTTCTAAGCTACTATTTTGAACAAAAATTTGTAAAGGAAGATGCAGAATTGCCCAAACAAGGTGCCTCTTTTAAAATAAACTGTTTAACACCTGAAACATTCTCTAGAATGTTGGCACCAATAAAAACAAAAGCAGAGGTGCCTGAGCAGAATTTAGCAGATGAAACTGCTCCTCAGGTATCTGCTGTTGAGCCCACTGCTCCAGGTGATCAAAGCAGCACACCCACTGTTTTGAAACCCACACCTGCCACCACTAAAAAGACAAAAAGAAAAACATCCAGAAAGCCCACCAAACCCAAAACAAAGGCATCTCTGGAAGATGAGATCCCAGAGTCAATGCCAATGACAGCACAAAAGTCACCAATAACCACTGCTGCTACTTCCTCACAGCAGGTGGAAGAAAGATCTCAACCCATGCCTCAAACTCCTCCTGCATCCTCACAAAAGGATCAGGTTGTAAACATAGGGACACCACAATATGAAGCTCTGGACCCACTCGGATCCATCTTCCACAGTCCTGATCCCAAGGACATGTCTCTTTCAACCCCTTTACCCTCACCCCACAAAATACCACCATCCACCATACCTTTGTTGCATGCAACTGATGTTACTCAGACACAAACCAGTTCCTCTCAACCACCTATCACTGAGAGTATACTTCAACAGGTGACTAGGTCTGATGTTGACATTTCTGCTATCCCAGCAACAACTGAGGAGGTTACACTGCAGGAATTACAAGTAATTCCTGTTAGTAGTTCAAGTGGAGCAGCCACTACAAATGTTGAACCCACTGGTTTACATTTGGACAGTGGTTACATTCATAAGACTCCCTGAAGGCAATTTCTTCAATAGCACCACTGAGAACCACAAGTGAGATTGTTTTAACTACTGGCAACATCAAAAGGTTATCAAGTGCTGAAGAAAGAAGTCCCCAGTACCAAGAACAAGGGGCATCAATGGCTGACTTTTGGGACTCTGTTCCTAAGTCATTCATTGGTAAAACCACTGCTGGTGGGGATTCAGATGATCCTGTTAACTCAGGTGATGATTCAAGATATCAGGAATTGACGGGCAGGGTCGAAAACCTTGAGACCTCAGTTGCTAAAATAAAAGATATGGTGCAGCAGCTGTTAAAAGCTCAGAAAGCCCAATCAACTGCTCCTCCTGCTCAAGCATCTGCTCAACAAGCACCTGCTACAAATGAGTTGTGGAACCTATTTCAACCACTGCTGGAAAAACAAAAGCAGATGGCAGATCAGCAACATGCCATACATGTTCAAAAGCTGACAAATATGGTGGAATCAAGATTCAAAGATACTTAGGCAGATATTAGAGCTATCAAAGCTCACATTCAAAGTGCCTCTGGAAAAGTTCCCTCCACTGTTCTCTTCATGAATGAACCCTTCTTAGATAATGCCAAAAAGGGGGAGAAGATCAAGTGGAAGAAAAAGGGAATTGATGATGATATGTATGTTGAGCCAGAAAATAGTCAAACCAAAACTGCAGTATCAACACACAGCACATAACCACACACCACGACAACTACTATTCCACCACCATCTGTGTCTACAGCACCAAAACCGCCATCACCATCAAAAACAGCCAACCCATCATCACCTCCTGCCAAAAAGCAGAAGACGGCAGATGTTATAACATCTGTTGTAATGGAAACAGTGGTTGAAACACCAGTTGTTTCAACTGCTGTTAGTCAGCCACTTATCACCACTCAAACAACTGCCATCACAACCCCTGCTCAAAAGCAGAAGACATCTGCTGATACATCAGTAGTTGTAATGACAACAGCAGTTGAGACACCAGTTGATTCAACTATTGTTAGTCAACCATCCACCACTGCTCTCACCTTTCCTACATCACAACCAAAGCTCTTCAACAGAAAAAGAAAGCCAATCTCTGCCGATGAGGGTATACATGATCTTAATGCTGCACAATATCCACTGGAACTTGAAGCTATCAAAAATGAGATGAGGCAATTCTATACAGAAGAAGATCCTTCAAAAAAAGATTCTCCTCACTCATAGGCTACATGCCACCAGAGGATATGGATGATTACCTCAAGATCAAGGCAAGGTAAGCTAGACTAAGAGCTAAAGTTGAGAGTGAAAGTGAAGGTCTAAGCGAAGAAGGCATTGCTAAAAGACTGGATTTCTTTCTCACTAAAGTAAAGCAGATAGAAGAGTTTGCACAAGAACTGAACAAAGAAAAGGCTGAACAACGAAGAAACTTAAGAAAGCAATATCTAACCTACATCATGAAAGAAAAATTCTATCCTGCTAAAGAAAAACAGTTTGAAGAATGGCCAATAATCGCTCTAAAGCATGAGGCTGATAGGATTGACAGAATCAAGAATGATCCTACAAAGAAGAAGAATGCTCCAAACTGGAGCAAATTCTAAAAGCTCATTGCTGACCTCACTGCTGAGTATAAAAGAAAGAAAAAGGAGCTGGTGGATGCAAAAATGGATACTGCTGAAGCCATATCAAAATGGTCAAAACAGCAGACTGATGAAGCCTATGAAAGGCTAAAGAAAAGAAAGATAACTGTTTCAGGTGCTTCAAAGAAACGTGAACAAATGATGAAGCTTGAACAGCAGATTGAAAACCTCAAAACACTGTTCAAATCAGCAGATAATCCTACTCTTGTGTCAAACCAAGAAAAAGGAAAACAACTGTCTGAAGAAGAGGTCAAGGAAAAGGAAGTAGAGTACTTCAATGATGCCATCATAAAAATGGGATTAAAAGAAGAGAACTCAACAAAGCTTCAGAACCTTTTTATGAAGATAATCACCAATCCTGCATCACCAAACACTACAACAGGCATGACAGACATTGAAAGGCAAGAGCTGATCGAAAAAGAGTCTGCAGAAGACATAGCTGCAGCTAACAATGTTATTGAGATGGCCTTCAAAAGAATGTCTGAAAGTCTGCAAGTGTTCACAAGGCCATCATCTCCAAACTCATCTAAGAATAAATCTCTCCCAAGAAACCCGTTTGGTTTAAAAATACTAAAGTGGACGTCTGATCAAAAGACCCACGTATTGACTCTGGTCAGAACCAATGGTGAAGTGAAGTACATCTCAAGGAAAGAAGCTCTTGGCCTGAGTTTTGAAAATTTGCAGGATCTCCTTGAACTTTCACTGTGTAGGGATGAAGATGATCTAAGTTCCAAGGAATTTGAAGCTGAATTTAAAAGATAAGCTAAGGAACTTTTGGTGAGAAATAAAGGTCCTGAATAATGAAGGGTTTTGGCATTATCTGTTCCAGGGGGAGATTGTTGGGATTGAACCCTACCAGAGGAACAGATAATGTAAAGCCAAAACCGGATCACATCAGTGGACTAACAATAAGCAGCAGCCTACACTTTGCTTTCCCCTTGAATGTGGCTCAAACATCTGATATGCTCCAAAGTACTGCCTCTATCAACATCTGCTGACCTACAACTGCTGATCAACACAATGACTGATGAAGACTAAAAGCCCTGCTGTTCAATCTGCTGCCTTGGTTCAAGCTCTGCTGATCATGACAAGTATTGTTGGGTTCACAACAGTAGAATGATGCAGCAGCAGTTTTATATATGTTCTATGTAATGTAATGCAATATCAGTAGTTAGCAACGCAGTAGTTGTATAGATCAGTAGATAGAGTTTCTTAAGTTGTTAGATGTCACTTTCATGGTGACGTCAGCTGAGATGCTTCAGAGGATTGGATTGTCTATAAATGTAACAGTACTCTGTACTGTTACACTTGATCGTTTTAAGTGAGTTCTTCTCCTCAATCCAATCCTTTCATCTTGTACAACCAACCTTGGGGCATCAGGCTGAGGGGGAGCTTAGTATTGTAAGCATGCTTGTAATCTTTTGATTTTCATTGTAATCATTCAACTTAATGAGAAAGCATGTGTTTATCAAACTATTCTCTTCTTTGATTATGCTTATAAAGTTTGTATTCATTTCCGCTGCACTTTACATTGTTTTATATCCATTGATTTGTCAAATTCTTACAAAAAAGCATAATCATGACAGCCTCCGATCCTAACACTAGACACCCTAGTTTTAAATTTATAAACTAAGACTCTCTAAATGCTAGACCACTGTCAGGCAAGTGTACCCATCGTACGTAGAAAAGCCTAATGAAGTCCTAGTATCGAACCCACGAGACACTAACGACGCTACACTAGACGACTCAACTAATTACTTAACTGGTTTATTTGATTTAATTGGATTTTGGGGTTTTAACTAATGCCAAGTGTGTGAAAGAACTAATAGAACAGTACAGGCACTGTCTATTTATAGTACTATCCTAAACACTGTGGCATCTTTGCTGACGTCACCTAGACAGTGACAGCTAACAATCTTAACAACCTCTAAACACTGACGATTACAAACATTGTTACAATAAACACTGATTAACTAATTGCTGATGATGCTATCCGCTGATGGCTCAACCACTGATGAAGCTTGAGCAGTGCTTTCCATAAGCGTTGATCAGGCCTTTGACTTCCAGCAGTTCTTTGACTTCAACAGAGGATTAGTCTTCAACAGACTTTAAACTTCATCAGAGCTTTGTTCATAACATTCTTTAGGTATCAGCAGACTTTAGATATCATCAGTTGTTGGAAGCTACTGCCATTGGAGGGAAATAGAATTCAAACACTGTTATTGGGATCAGTTGTTGCAGAACCAGTTTTGGCTTTGTATCATCTGTTCTTCAGGAATGATCACATGAGCCAACAAATCCGTTATATTTGATAACTGAAATGATTGGGGGTTATTAGTACCGTGTCCGGACATCCCGACTCATATACTATTATGGCCATACGGAATAGCGTGCAAGGGTAGGCATACCGATTGTAAGACACTTTTTATTCAACTTTGGCGAGTACCGTAATAATTATAGCACTGAAAATGACCGGCTTTGATATCTGTTTCCCATCATATGACAAATATGTAAATCTGGTGACAAGATGTAAACACGGGCTTATCCAAAATGTAAATTGGTCTAACGAGACGTTCGAGATACTGTTTGTGACTGTGAACAGATTGGTGTTGATAAACGCGTATGAGGTGTTGAATTCGGTATACTCACCAGAGTGAAGAATTCGAGAAGATCATGGGATACTTCAATACCTCTCAGCAACCAGAAACGTGCTAAAGCTTTCTCATGAGGATCTACGGATTTGATGACATGATGGCCGATCATCTTTCATACTTGAAATCTCCCGAGTTAGATTCAAGTTTACCAGATCGCTGAAGAGTTGATTCTGAGATGTTTCAAAAGCACTCAACAAAGCAAGAATCGGAAAATGGTCTTAATGATTAATGAAGTCGAGTTTGAGAGATTAGTTTTCTTGATGACTAACGGTGCTTGAAAGGATTAAAGATCAGATGCATCAGTTTAGGGGGAGTCTGTAAATGCAGTAAAGCTGAGGCATTCTAAAGATATAAAGACATCGAAAAAAATGGGAGATTGATGCTATTGTTAAGGGGGAGTCTGTAAATGCATCAAATGTATAACAATAGATCAATTGATTATAAGGTCATTAAGGGTCTAATTGTAATGTTCTAGTGTTAGTGACTTTACGACATGGGGCTATAAATAAGGGAATTAGCTTGTATTAGAATGAAGAACGTTTAGACACTTTCTAGGGTTTAGATTGATCATTCAAGAGAGAGAAAGTGAGGGATTGCATTGTAACATCATTCTTCTAATGCAAGCTTGGTTATTTAGATTTGATTGTATTACACCACATCGTGTTCATTGGATTCCGCACTCCGAACACGTTTATCAGACGAATGAGTGTGATTACGAGGACCTAACATGTAATCTTAAAAGACCTGATAAATAATATTTTACAGTTGGTAGAAACTTAAAATTGTTAAAAGTATGGAATCATTAGAATTGTACTTTAGCTTATAATATTTCAATTCAATCTGTAGGGTGAGTTTAAGATCAGGTATCACTTATCAGGTCATGTAAATTATAACGGGTAGGTTTTAATAACCTAAGATAATAAACATGATCCGCAATAAAAACGTAAAAACAAGTGAGCATGAAGAGTAATGAGTAATCGACTACCCCATACCCATGACTTACAATGGGACCACAATTATCACAACTCATCACATGCCCAACTTGTTGATGATTGAAGTGTTATCAAACCAAAGAAGTGAAATCACAACAAAGGAGAATACAAGTTACCATGAATAGAGTACACACTTGTTATTTATGGCATGAACGAACTCGATGGTTCAAAGTGGGCATCGCCTCCATGGTGGGGTTGCATATCAATAACATGGTACAAGTTACTATAAATTTAATCAAAGAATAATTACCAACCATTCAACCACCAATTAACATATTTTTTTCATGAAGAGTTGCATTGTGTTAACAAAACATCGTATTGGTTCATTACCCGTATAAAAAATATCCAGTTTTTTTTTTTTTTCACATGTTTTCTAGTACACCTTTCCAGAGCATAAACCATAGTCGTTATTGTTTTCTCTTTGAAATATTGATTAAAGTTTTTAAAATTAGCACCATTACAATTTATTAAAAGAATAATTATTATACTATTCAAAGAGATTTGTAGGCTAGTTCCAAACTACAAAACCTACCAACTCATTTTATCCCAAAATAACGAGAACGATAATTAATGCCTCATGCTCACAAGAACGGTTTCAAAACAAATATTATTGCGTAGCTAGATAGTAAACTTCATATATTACTCTTCAAAGTATGTACTGTTAACAAAAAATAATTAAGTAGTATGAGTTGATTTCCTGTTTTTTAATATTTAGACCTATTTTTATTAGTTATTTTTCTTTTTATTCAGTTCTATTTAGACTATCTGTACTCAGGTATGATATGGCGCCCAAAAGCCCAAAAGTAACATAGCGCCACTGCACACCGCCTCCGGGCACTATCCAACCCAAAATCAGATTTTTGTGAAGATTATCATGGCGCCAAACAAGAAAAACTCTCCAACACACAAATATATACATACATATAAAACCCCACATGTACATAACCCCCAACTACACAATCAAGTTATATAACCCCTTATAACCTCCTTTTCTTACACGTTTGACACCTGTCATATAACCCCCCATTTACATAACTCCCACTACACGTGGTCTTATAGTTAACTATATTATAGTATTGAAGGGGTATGGTCCCAGATCTCGCGTCAGCATGACCGCGAGTGACCATTACCCTTATCAAAACCCCACTAGCTAAAGACTTATCTGTGTCCATGCGGGCACGCGCGAACACAGAGGTCGAATCCAATCTGCTCAATGATGGAGGAGGACTTACCTGGAATATGAGAACGGTACCACATCTAGTGTATGAAAGCAGTAGACGCATAGCGATGCGGCCTAGCACTGCATCCTGTGAACACTTCTATCAATACAAGGGATCTGGACAACAGCAACAGTCACCACAAGTGGCGATGCGGCCTGGCACCGCATCCCGCAAATCTTAGCCAGAGTGAGAACGCGGAGACAACAGTAGTTACCGCAGGCAGCGATGCGACGCGGCACCGCATCCTGCCGACGATGCAAGTGGGACTGACACCACAGAGCAAGTGGCACCAATGGCAGTCGCCTGTCAGGCCATACGTAAGCGACAGACTGACACTGCAGTAGGACGTGGCTTCACCTCCACAACCAACAAGCCTGACACACCTGCATAAGGGCAGCACGTCGTCAGTCTGTCCATTCAACTTCTCCTTCACTCCTCGGCTATAAATACTAACCCCAAACCAGGTTTGAGGTATCTTCTTCACAACTCTCTCACTACTACTACTATCCCACTTTGCTTCTCAAGCAAACAACTGATTCTCACGCCGGAGAGTGGTAACAAGGAGTACCCCCACCTCTTTCTCCTTGTTACGAGTCACGGTGTGTTTTCCTTGTGCAGGAGACAGCCCAGCTGACGGTCAAGCCACCGATCCTCGGAAAGAAGGGAATAACCCTACTTGACGAGACCTGAGTTAACCCGGCCCGGTTAACCATTGTTTCATCATTGGCGCCCACCGCTACTCTTAGCACTTTGTTTTTCGCATCTCTTTCTTTCTTGAGATCATGTCTGATCGTCTAAACAACATTACCGGGGATAACCTAAACCCCACAAACCGAGGGCCTACAGGGACTATTCCCCCAGCCCCAAATACTGGCCACATTGGCACATCAACGCAAAGGGGCGCATCCTTTACATTTGGACACGACCTATCACAGTACGCATCTGTGATTCCTCCAGACATGAATCTTCATGCCTGGTATGACCAGCAACAAGCTTTGCTGGCCGTAGCCTACAACAGAGTTTGCGCAGAAGCGCAAGTGCCGGTCGGGCCTACCCCGGCACTGCATACCCCTACGGGTCGTTTTTTACAATACGACGGCAGGGCCCCCACACACCCAGCCTCCAGGAGTAGGCGTGAAGACCGCGGCTCCTCTTACTGTGAGGTTCGCACAATTGATGAGGACGATTCCTCATACGGGTCACACACAAGGGCCCAGTACATAGCCGCCTAGGCCCCTATGACGAAAATAGGCGGCAATCTACAGCCCGTACCGATCCGGACGACCATACGTATGCCGGGGAGTCACACGCTTCTAGCAGCAGACCAGGAGGACGCAACTATGTTCCTCCCACTCAACCCCGCACCACATACCTACGCGCTGCAAAAGCGCCACCAGAGCCAACCCCATAGGCCAAAATCTGCGGCCGAAAACTCCAAGTTTGTACCGGAGATTGCCCGCGCTGATGTCACCACCACTAAATTCCCATTAAACGTTGGGAAACACAATGGTTCGTCCGACCCGGACGATCACATGAACATCTTCATCGGCGCAGGGTGCAACGGCAGGTGGGACGAGCCCACCTGGTGTCATTTCTTCCCCCAGACCCTCACGGGTCTGGCCAGGGCTTGGTTCGATTCTTTGCCAGTGGGATCACTGGCCTCATTCGAGGACTTACATACAAAGTTCCTCGCACATTTTAGCCAGCAGCGACGTCATGAACGTGATTCAATGGACGTCATGTACATCTGGCGCGGAGACAACGAGTCTCTCGAATCGTTGGTCGTCCGCTACAACAAAGAGTGTCTGGAGATAGGTGGCGTGGCCGATCAGATGGCACGCAACCATTTCATTGTGGCCGTTAAGGACGAACAAATGGTTAGGACCATCTCCGGAAAGGATAGCTTGCCAAAGAAATGGGAAGACGTCATGGCTGCTGTCAAGACGTATGCCCAGACTCAGCGGTCCCTTAAACCGCTTGTCAAAAAGGCACAGCCCCAAGCGGAAGGCCAGTCCTCCCGCCAAGAGCCCAAGCGCAACAGTAAGCGCAACCGAGACACATGGAATCGCGGCAGCGATCCCCAACCATATGTCCCGCGCAACAGCCAGCCCGAAGCAAGGGCAACAATCAACGCCCAGCATGAAAACCGGGCGTCAAAGAAAGAATCCCGGAACCGCAACTGGATCGAGAATGCCCAGTCGCTAAGCGACGTCCTCCTTACGGACGCGCAATTTCTGCGACCGGCCCAGCCGATGAAGTCCAAGAAAAACCAGGATCTCACACTCTATTGTGAGTATCACAAGGACTCGTGCCACACAACAAACAACTGCATCAGTCTCCGACTGGAGATAGAGCGGGCCCTAAAGGAGGGGAAGCTGCAACATCTGTTGCCCGGCGCGCAAAAGCCAACCAAGCGCATCACCCCCCCACAACGAGGGCACCTCCGCGGGTAAGAGGACCATGTATGTGGCCTCAACCCATATGATCAACAGAGGCAAAGGAAGGTTGCGCAAGGCGGCAAGAAGACCGGACAATGACTGGAAAGACGAGCAAGTCGTCTTTCCAAATGTCTGAGGCGGTCCGCGCGACAGGCGCGCCGTCGTTATTACAGGCCACCTGGCTCACTACTGCACCGAGCGATTATTCATCGACCCGGGCAGTACTTCTGACATCATATACGAACAGTGCTTCAACCAGTTTGATCAGGAAGACAAGGATCGGTTGCAAGCGGTGGACTACCTTTTGGCCGGGTTCGCAAGGGAAACTGTTTTCCCCCTGGGCCAAATTACTTTTCCTGTGCGCCTCACCAACGGAAGGCACACATGAACTGAAGAGGTGAACGTCATGGTTTTACCTCACACCTCCAATTATGACATGCTTCTAGGGAGAGAATCCCAAGGCGACTTCAACATGAATACATCCGTACCCCACTCTGCTGTCGGTTTCCCAACTGAAACGGGGGTCGTGATAATCTACGCACGCAGGGAAGTCATGTCGTCGGACGAGTTGCGTCCAACCAAGATGGCAAGTCCTACCCCCAACACCCAACCAGAAAAATGGGTTCTCAACGCTAGACACCCAGACCAAACAGTCACGTTGGGCCATGCCTTGTCACCCAACACCAGAGCGCACCTGAAGCAGCTCCTCTTCAGGAACCAGTATATTTTTGCGTGGACACCCGCAGATATGACAGGAATCCCACGCGAAATTGTGCAACATTTCTTGAATACCTTGCCAGGTATCAAACCAGTGATCCAAGGCCAACGCCACCTTTGATCCGCAAAAAATGAGGCGATGCATGAGCAGGTCAAGTAACTGCTCTTCGCAGGCATCATGCGGGAAGTCAAGTACCATACTTGGTTGTCCAACCCAGTCATGGTAGAAAAACCATCCGGGGGCTGGGGCGTGTGCGTCGATTATAAACATCTCAACAAAGCTTGCGCCAACGATTGCTACGCACTTCCGGAGATTGACGAAAAAGTCGATAACCTCGCACCATTTCGATGGAAGTGCTTCCTCGATTGTTACAAAGGCTACCACCAGGTACAGATGGCAATCGAAGACGAAGATAAAACGGCATTCCGCACACCTACTGGGAATTAATGCTATACAAAAATGCCGTTCAGGTTGCGCAATGCGTGCGCAACCTATCAAAAGTTAACGAACGACACTTTCCGCGTTAAATCAGCAAGAGTGTCGAGATCTATATGGACGATCTGGTCGTCATGAGCATGGAAGAAGACACCGTGCTCACCGATATCGAAAGAACATTCCAAACTCTGCAAAGCGTCAATATGAAGCTCAATCCAGGGAAATGCTCGTTTGGAATGGAAGAAGGCAAGTTCCTCGGATTCATCGTAACCAAAGATGGATTCAAGGTGACCCGGAAAAGGTTCAGGCGATCGAGCGCATGCCATCGCCTACCACGATGAAAGAAATGCAACGGTTAGCCGGAAGGCTAGCCGCACTAAATAGATTCTTAGCCAATCACGCAGCCAAGTCTTATCCTTTCATCAAGACCCTGTGGAACTGTTTAAAGAAGGAACAATTCCAATGGACCGCAGAGGCCGAAAACGCTTTCCGGGAGATGAAAGAGTGTTTGATACAACTCTCAACTTTAACCGCACCACGCAAGAAAGAACCACTTATCTTGTACCTATCTGCCGCAGACAATGCGGTAGGAGCGGTACTCATAGTGGAACGAGAGAGAGTTCAAACACCCATTTACTACATCAGCAAAATGCTCAACGACCCAGAGACACGATACTCCATCATGGAGAAATTAGTACTGGCACTAGTGCATGCATCGAGACGGTTACGACGTTATTTTGCAAACCACGTCATCACAGTGCTAAAAAACTACAGGATCGGCCCGATCCTATCAAAACCCGACATCTCTGGAAGATTAGCAAAATGGGCAATCGAGCTGGGCGCACACACACTGAACTATAAGCCGCGCCCCGCGAGCAAAGGACAAGTCCTGGCTGATTTCGTTGCCGAAGTACCAGCAAATCGCATCCAAGAATGCGAAGAAGAACAAAACCCTGCACCACCACCATCCTCCTCAGAAACCTGGGCACTATACACCGATGGGGCATCCAACGAGGATGGTGCAGGTGCGGGTCTGAGACTCGTCAGCCCCGATGGCCAAGAGCTCACCTTCGCAATCCGCCTCGATTTCAAGAGCATAAATAACGAGGCAGAATATGTGGCTCTACTGGCAGGGCTGCGTATGGCAATCAAACTCGGCGTCCAACATTTGGAGGCACACGTCGACTCACTATTAGTTGCAGGGCAAGTGCGCGGAGACTATGTCGCAAAGGGGGATATCATGATCCTCTACTTCAAACAGGCCTTGCAACTAAAATGCAAATTCACTTCCTTCAATATCCGCCATATCAACAGAAGTGAAAACAAACCGGCGGATACACTCTCAAAACTCGCATCCACCAGCTTGCAACACCTGGCAAAGGAGATACGCAACGGGATTTTACAAAATCCTTCAGTAACCCTACGCCAGGTCAATGTCATCCAATACTGTACAACATCCTGGATGACACCAATCATTGCATACTTGCAATCAGGTGTTACTCCCGAAAGCAAGTCAGAGGCACGTAAGTTGCAGTACAAAGCGTGCCATTATCAAATGGGAGACGGTATTCTATACCGTAAATCATACCTGGGGCCACTCCTACGTTGCGTCGACCCCCAAGATGCCACATACCTCATTAGAGAAATACACGAGGGAATCTGTGGCATGCATGTGGGCCCACGAATGGTGGTGGCTGACGTGATGTCGTGGTCACGCAAATTTAATCCAGTTACAACTAATTAGCTAGCGGTAAGTGGGTATCGAACACAGGGAGTTTGTGGAATATGTGCTATCTCGATGTATGTCTAACTTCACTAAAGTAAACTAAATTGAAAGAAAAATAAATTTCAATGTTTGGGTTGATTGGTTTTAATTAACTAAATTAAACTAAATTAGATTACAAATCAAGGTTAAGTTTTGTAACAAGATAAGAGCATAGTGATCATCCCGAGTTTCAGGTTTTAAGGGACAACTAACGTTCATGTTCAACTGGAAAGAACCACATAGACATGGCTCATGTAAGATCAATTGTTTGTGATGAAAGGGAACTAAGTACTCGGATTCCTAGAATGCGAGGTTGTTACCCGATGACCAATCAACACATATCCAACCCTAATCCCTCCCATGATATCTCGATTGCCAACGGCACCAAGAACGTATGGTTTAGAACTATGATCAAACATACATCAACAATTTACAAACAACCAATCAAACACCATAATAAACTAACAACACATGCACAGTCTAATATTCCAGAAATTAAAGAACAAACATAATTGTCACAAATAAAACCTTACATCCGAGACGATCACCAAGCAAACCTAGCCGCTCATAGTGTTATGAACCATCATCACAATCGAACCTTTGTCCATTGGAATCAAAAACAAAGTCTTCATGTTTAGATCACTCAAGAACACCTTAGAACACCCCAAATTCGCCCCTTAGGAGTTACAAAACGAATGGGAATGATTAGATGATGAAAAGGCACCATAAACAACCTTAAATGAGGGAGCTACAAGTTTCACGCTGGCCTCCACCGTAAATTACGGTACCACCGTAAGTTACGGTGGCTTAAAATGGTTTACGGTGGAGTTAAACTGAGTTACGGCATCAATTTTTGTCAGAGTCTACCGTAAATTACGGTACCACCGTAAGTTACGGTAGGCTTCAGCAATCAATTTTTGTTTTCTTCATAACTTTCTCGTTTCAACTCCGTTTTCTTCACCGTTTTCGCCTACGTTCTCGTAATTTCATCCTCTATCATGTTATCTTCTTAATTCTTCAATTCCAAAATTTTATTTTTTTCATTTATTCTCCGTCTTTCAATCTACAATCCAGTCGTGTCTATTCGAAGCTTTATTTCCATACTTTTAAGCTCTAAATGTACCTGAAACACAAGCAACCGTAGTTATCTAATTCAAGACAATTACATGATCAAATGAGGGATTCACTCGTCTTTTAACACACTTAAGGGTTGTCCCATGGACCACCCGTCACATCCCCACACTTAACCGTTGCTTGCCCCAAGCAACCCATTACAAATCATTTTCAAAACAAGCGATCAATGTAAACCAAGCAAAAACAAACAATCCTTTTACTAACCCCTTTTTAACACCCAACCAATGCACCCCTCGCTATGTCTCTCATCTCGGCAACAAGTAAGCACTAGCAACTATGAGCTAGACACACAAAAGGCAAACGGGTGGTTCACAACTATAGGCTTGTACCTAAATCGGTCCTTCTCCTAACAAGTGCCAAACATGAATGCAAATCAAAGGGCTTTAAGGTTGTAACGTGGTTAGGTGTACGGGTAGGAAATGGAGTATATATGTAGTAGCGAAGGACTTAACCCGGTCTTTTATTACACAATGAAACAAACAATAAATATGACATAACTTCTATATACAAGACAACTCAACATCACTTTTTTTTTCTTTTTCATTGCTTTTTCACTTTTTTTTTCTTTTTTTTTTCATTGCCTTTTTTTCTCTTTTTTTTCTTTTTTTTCTTTTTTTTTCTTTTTTTTTTCAATCAAATATTCAACATAACACTATAACATATCTACACACTACTAAAACAACTACTAACACTATAAGACCGGGTTAAGTCGGGTAAATTTTTGGGAAACTAGCTAAGGGGTAACAAATGATCGGCTTTTAGGCACAAAATTGGCAACTAAATGTCCAAACCCCCGCCCCTCTCGCAACCATGCTCATATATATAATTAATGAGGTCCAACCCCCCAAATCCCACACTCGCACTCACCAAGACGAGGCTACCTAGTTGCCCTTATCCTTTTTACATTCACATTCAACTAAGGACTCAAACCATATTAAGGCACAAGTTTTTATGCACCCCCACCCATTGCCACTCTCATCAAGACAAGTATTATTTATTTACATGTGTGGCTTCAACTCTCACCAAGAACAAAGGGTATTAAGGGTTGTCGGTGCATCATTTGGGGTTAATCCACGGTGTTCAAATTCTCACATTGTTTAGCTTGATTTAAAAATTTTCAAAAACCTCAAAATTTCTCCCCATCCCCACACTTGGGATACATTGACCCCAATGTACGGTTTTGGGAAGATTTGATCGCTTAACTCTTTAACATCACCCAAAAGCTGTTCAACTCAAACCACAAATTTCTTTTTGGTTTTTTTTATATATATAACTAAAAACACCACCAACTTTCACAATCCATAAACACATCAAACACATTAAACACCACCCATCCGCCCAACCGTAAACTTAAACATGAATATATACAAAGGTGCACAAAATGAGAACAAGACACAACCTGATTAGTAAATCAGCAGTGTTGGTAGTGATGCAGCTGCGGTGATCGGACCGGTTCATAAACATCTCTTGGATTCGCCGATATCTCAATGGGGATGTTGCCAAACATCCCCACACTTGAATCATTGCATCCACGAGGATTGAAACGTAATAACCTGCCAAAACACAAACACAACACCACAACAAAACCAAACAAAGCAAAACAAAACTAAACAAAACACAAATACAATACTCTACAACCTCGGGCTGCCTCCCGAGAGCGCTAAGTTTAAAGGTCTTCAGCCAGACCATACCTGATATGCGTTATGGTGGTCTTAATGCACACTTACCCGTAGCATTTCCAACAAATGCCCGGAAATTTACATGCCATCTCCATAGATCTGTCAGTATATTTGGCATGTTAAAGCTGCTCCTACGGGCTTTGCTAGTCCCCTTCATGACATATACCTTAATGTCTGGTAGTTTCACCCTTCTCATCTTGTTCCTCGAACCCTCTTCCCCACACTTGTTAATTTGAATCATTGATATGGGAAGAGGTTCGGTGCACATATCCATCCCATCAGCCTGCTCTACCTCATAATCTGCACATCATCTGATCTACAAGTGACTCTTCATCAGATAAAGGACTCATTGGTGTGGTATTATCCTCCACAACCTCCTCCTTCATGTGAGAATAATCTCTAATATCGTCAGGTAATGGTGAGAGGCGTTCTTCTATCTCTATCTTCAATTTTAAAGTATGACACTTAGAAACCAAGCAGCTGATTCGGTCTACATCGGACAGGTTGGGTGTTGCTAAATATTGCTCGAGTTTGGACAAAGTTACTTCCAATACAGCAAGCTCTTTTTCCTCCTCGGTCTCATAAACATAAACACACTCGGGCTCAGAATATTCTTCGGGATGATATTGTCGATATCCCTGATACGGTCTATAAATGTGCGCTTCCATCATCTTTTTATTCCAATACTTCGGGTTTTCCGAATACACCGGGCACACATCATAATCATAAGTGTGATCGCGACCGCAACAAAAACATAGACCATCCATCCTTGCCTCATAATAAACTTCCTCGTCCCGCTCGTATCCATATGAATAATAGTCATCCTCCATTTCTGATTCATAATCGTCAACGTATGATGGAGGTAGAAGCTGTGACACATAAGACACCGGTTTTCCATGTGCCCTCCTGTAGTGAGCCTCGTGGCAACCACTACATGGATGTCGTGGACCCC
The DNA here is from genome assembly GCF_002127325.2 of Helianthus annuus. NCBI lineage: Eukaryota > Viridiplantae > Streptophyta > Magnoliopsida > Asterales > Asteraceae > Helianthus > Helianthus annuus. Next base: position 70,747,095 of record NC_035449.2, read on the forward strand.
CGCACAATCTACACGTAAATAAGCTGAAATTTGTGTAATGCCCTGTCATCCTGCACAACACAACTCAACTACCAAGTGTAAATCATGAACATAAAAGAAATCTTTTTGGTTTTTTTATTTTTTTTTCAAACTAACACACAAGATAACACACGTTGCGCACTACTCCCCGGCAACGGCGCCAAAATTTGACGTGATGTCGTGGTCACGCAAATTTAATCCAATTACAACTAATTAGCTAGCGGTAAGTGGGTATCGAACACAGGGAGTTTGTGGAATATGTGCTATCTCGATGTATGTCTAACTTCACTAAAGTAAACTAAATTGAAAGAAAAATAAATTTCAATGTTTGGGTTGATTGGTTTTAATTAACTAAATTAAACTAAATTAGATTACAAATCAAGGTTAAGTTTTGTAACAAGATAAGAGGATAGTGATCATCCCGAGTTTCAGGTTTTAAAGGACAATTAACGTTCATGTTCAACTGGAAAGAACCACATAGACATGGCTCATGTAAGATCAATTGTTTGTGATGAAAGGGAACTAAGTACTCGGATTCCTAGAACGCGAGGTTGTTACCCGATGACCAATCAACACATATCCAACCCTAATCCCTCCCATGATATCTCGATTGCCAACGACACCAAGAACGTATGGTTTAGAACTATGATCAAACATACATCAACAATTTACAAACAACCAATCAAACACCATAATAAACTAACAACACATGCACAGTTTAATATTCCAGAAATTAAAGAACAAACATAATTGTCACAAATAAAACCTTACATCCGAGACGATCACCAAGAAAACCTAGCCGCTCATAGTGTTATGAACCATCATCACAATCGAACCTTTGTCCATTGGAATCAAAAACAAAGTCTTCATGTTTAGATCACTCAAGAACACCTTAGAACACCCCAAATTCGCCCCTTAGGAGTTACAAAATGAATGGAAATGATTAGATGATGAAAAGGCACCATAAACAACCTTAAATGAGGGAGTTACAAGTTTCACGCTGGCCTCCACCGTAAATTACGGTACCACCGTAAGTTACGGTGGCTTAAAATGGTTTACGGTGGAGTTAAACTGAGTTACGGCATCAATTTTTGTCAGAGTCTACCGTAAATTACGGTACCACCGTAAGTTACGGTAGGCTTCAGCAATCAATTTTTGTTTTCTTCATAACTTTCTCGTTTCAACTCCGTTTTCTTCACCGTTTTCGCCTACGTTCTTGTAATTTCATCCTCTATCATGTTATCTTCTTAATTCTTCAATTCCAAAATTTTATTTTTTTCATTTATTCTCCGTCTTTCAATCTACAATCCAGTCGTGTCTATTCGAAGCTTTATTTCCATACTTTTAAGCTCTAAATGTACATGAAACACAAGCAACCGTAGTTATCTAATTCAAGACAATTACATGATCTAATGAGGGATTCACTCGTCTTTTAACACACTTAAGGGTTGTCCGATGGACCACCCGTCAGTGGCCAAGATCATGAACATCGGGTACTACTAGCCCGGCATGCACCTAGATGCGGTCAAAGTCTTGCGCAAGTGCTTTAGTTGTCAACGAAATGCTCCTAAGACCTTGCGCCCCAAGAACAACTTGATCCCAGTCACCACCACATGGCCTTTCCAAAAATGGGCAATCGACGTGGTGGGACCATTTCCGGACGCACTAGGTGCGGTGAAATTTATCATAGTGGCTGTCGATTACTTTACAAAATGGGCAGAGGCAAAAACACTAGCATCAACGACTGCTATGATAACAAGGAAATTCATATGGGAACATATCATCTGCCGTTTCGGTCTACCGATGTGCATCGTTACCGACAATGGCACCAACTTCGCTGCCGACGACTTTCAAAAGTGGCTAAAGGAATTAAACATTGAACACATATTCTCCTCAGTAGCGCATCCGCAAGGGAATGGCCAAGTAGAGAGTATCAATAAAAGTTTGGTCGAAGGCATCAAAGCACAGTTGGGAACAGCCAGACGTGGCTGGGTCGATGAACTCCCAAGTATCTTATGGGCTCACAGGACAAGCCCAAAAACAAGTCACGGTGAAACACCCTTCAGCCTTGTCTTCGGCTCAGAAGTGGTGATCCCCATAGAAGTAGGCCTCCCCTCACCCCGAATGTTAGCTATTGAAAAGATATACAACATTGAGGAATGCAGACTCGACTTGGACCTCCTGGAAGAAAGGTGTGAAAACGCTTCCATCAACGAGGCCAAGTACAAGACCAAGCTTGAAAAGTACTACAATTCACGCGTCTGCGTTTGTACTTTCAACCCGGGAGACTACGTCCTTCGCGATTACGAAGCATCTAACGCTGAACGCCCAGGGAAACTTGCCCCCAAGTGGGAAGGACCCTACCTCATTCAAGAGGTTCTGGGCAAAGGCGTTTATAAACTACAAACGTTAGAAGGCGAACCTATCGCACGCACATGGAATGCACAACAGGTTCGACGCTGCTACATGTAAGCCACGTTTTTACATTTTCCATGTAACCTTTCGGGCCGCAGGCCATTTGCAAATAAATAAATAAACGATTCAATGCAATATTGTTTATTTTCCTTCTATTACAAATGCATGTTCCACTTCGCGGTATCTGCAAAAACAGATTGGCAAAATCTTCATTCACGATACCCACACAAAGTGGTGACCACACACAAATATTGTAATAGGACAGCAAAGACAAAACATTAAGTGTTTATCCAGCCGGATACACGCATATGATTTTTACAAAACTTACACAATTCCTAAACCCTAACGGGATGAAAATAGGAATTGACTAATACTCATACAACGAAAGTATAGAGTATACTCAACTGCGCTTCACAAGCCAACAGAGTCATCCATCTACGCGCTCACACAAGGAGAAAATTTTTCTTTACATAACTTTGAGCCGCACATACTTGCATATCACCTAGATATGCAAAAGGCAAATCCATGACTTAGTGCTACTCACAATAACATTAACTCATCCAATTTCAAACATGCAAGTAGTGAAAACACTTGTACAACTTGAACAAAATAGTTAAAACTTTATATTCAAAAAATTTTCTACACCTACGCGGTGCAAAAGAGATTTACATAAAGTTTCTAACATTTACATAGAGAAAACAAAAAAGGGCATGCAGGCCAACCTAGTCCTTCTTTGTACCACTGGTACCGGCACCACCCTTGCATCACCAGTGATCTCTTCCTATTCTTCCTCTTCAGCATCAGCATACAACATCCGTAAGCGGTCTACATAGTCTTTCGCATCCAAGCATTTATCAAGGTCCTCAAGGGCGGAAATAGACATGTCATTATATGCCGCAAGAGCGGCAGCAAGATGCCCTTCGGTATCCACGTCACGGAACCCGGATCTTTCATCGATGTATTTTCCTTGGGATAAAATATTGATATGACTGATGCATCGGTTGTAGCCAGCTTTAAAACTGGCCTCCCGCGCACGCACCCTTATCAGATCTACACCAGTTGCATTCTCAGGATCGTTAAGGATAGCCTTAACAATCTGCAAAGCACAAGCAATAAGGTTATCATAGGCAAACATAAACAAAAGTGAAGACACGGGATACTTAAATGCCCAATACCGTGATCACACACCCACTCGCGATCGTCCTTGAGCTGATTGAATGAAGAAACAAGGCTATCCCTAGCCTCAGCAGCCTCCCTTGCCCGCGCCTCAGCTTCATCTGCGTGGGCAGTGACATCCGCAAGGATAGTCACGCGATTCTGCACTTCAACCTTTCAACAAATAAAGAAAACAAGTATATAAACATACTTATGAAAGAGAGACGAAGTCAAGAGCAAAAACAACTCATACCTGGAGGCCCTCAACAGTCTTGTTTAAGTTGGCACGGTCAGCATTTGCCTCCTCAAGCGCCCTGGCAGCGCGAGCCTCCGTTCCCTTTGCATCTTCAAGAGCCTTGGCAATACGGGACTCAGACTCCTTAACCTCTTTGGCAGCCGCCTCAGCTACGGCCTTCCCCTTGACCAAAGCAGCATTCGCTGCCTTGGCATTAGTCAGCTCCTGACGAACACGAAACAACGTTTCATTCTGTTAGGCCCAAGATTCTTTCCAACTCTTGCGCTCATCAGAAAGCAACTTGGCAAGGGTACGAACTTGTTTAAGGCCAGCAGCTGCAGCCCACTCCTCAGTTTGCTTGTACTGCTCGAAAGCAGTCTTCTCCCTTTTTAGCTGCTCCGCACCCTCACGAGTAGCCTTAACCAACTCTTCAGCCTCAGCCCGCAAGCGAGCAGTTTCCTCCTCCTTGCGCCCCAGGACCTTGTAATCTTCCATACTGGCATTCGCCACTATGGAGCTCCCCACAAGCATGGAGGAGAGTTGGTTAATCCGGAGCTCGCGAGGCAAAGCGTGGGCTCGGTTAACTTCAAACGGGGTGCCCAACCCACCCAAAATCTCCTTACAAGCAGAAGGATCGCTTGAAATAACATCCCCTTGCATAACACTCCAAGGGGGCGATGATAGTTCACAGCTCGGTCCTCCATATAGCTGCGGTAGCAGGGTTCCAATTCAGACTCTTCAGGCTGAATGAGGCGCCCTTCAAAACCCGTTCGCCTAGAAGCAGAACCGGAGGTCTTCTCGGCAGCAAGAGTCTTGTGTTTTTCCGCATCAGATTTTTGCCTTTCAGCGTCAGTGAACTTGTAACACATCAAAATTTTGTGTCCAATAAGGTGTTGACACGTGTCATGAGTTTACACGTGGTATTAAATACTAAATAAAGGACTAAAGTTGACAAACCTTGAAAGTATGTAAATTCGAGGGTTAGAAATGTCAATGAGGGGTAAATATACTATATAGTAACCCTAAGTGATGCTCGTACCTTCAAACGAATAAATCATGGATCGTACGGAGCGAAACGCGGGAGAAAGTGAGAGATTACAAGCTACAGGGGTTAATTGTGTCAACATGTTTAATTTATACCTCTGAGTGACCCTTTGACGAACCCGAGGCTTTGTAGCAGTAAAATACGCTCACTAGAATATACGATATAAATTCCGCGAAGTTCCGTTTTAAAACGAGAAAGTTATGATCAAATTCGTATGCGAGGGGTTAAAAGCGTCAACAATAAAAGTTAAGTCTTTTCGGATAGTAATTAAACTAACCGGGGACTTAACAATGTGGGTAAAAGTCACGAGGCCCTTAATTGTAAATAATCTAGGGCCAAATCGCAAAGTTACCCCTTCGAAACCGAAAGGTCAGGTTAATGATTACAAAAGATTTGAAAATCTTGGAAATCAACCCTCAGGCAGGCCGCGTTAAGGATATGGTTGAGCTAATGCGGGCCGCGCACCAGTTGAGGATTCGTTTACTGACTTATGGATTCAGGCGGCCCGCGTCCAAGTGGCCTGAATCCTAAAGCGGGCCGCGTACAACACCCAGATGAAGAATTCTTGGACAGATTCAATGTTTGAGCTTGTGAACGATCTTATGTGCATTAATTGAAGCATGGGCGCCCTCTACATGTCCCCTAGCACTATAGGACACCTGCTGATCATCCATGAACCATTGTAGAGTGAGTTGTAATGATCTTGAGCATGGAAATTCACTATAAAAGCCAATGCATTGCACCAATGTTCAACACACCTCAAACCTGCATTCTAGTTCATCTCTGGAGCTCTAAAGCATTCTTCTATCATCCTTAGTCGTGCACCAAGCTTCTGTAAGTGTGCCTACCCTTTTGTGGCTTAGTTTTTGCTTAGTTTAGCTTAAAAGTCAATCTGTCGTAATTAACGATTGACTTTGCTATAAATCACAAATGGTCCAGTGGTTTGTCGAATCAAAGATAGTTATATGTTGGTAATCATGTGGGCTTTAAACCCCTAAAAGGGCACCCTCTGATTCCCACTCTAACTAGTCCGAATGTCGAGTCAAACGTGCTTAGAAAAAGTCAACAGAAATGCTATTTTGCGATTTCATGCATAACCAGTAATGTAGATGGTGTGTAATCTGTTTAAACACTCATAAAACATGATAATAAGTATATTAACTAGTCTAAGCTTGTTTGATCCGACCATTTACTGTTTTGACCCGGTTCGGAGCCGAAAGTCGCAAAGCTTTGACTTTTGCATTGACTTCAGTTCTGACCCGTTAAAGTATGATTTAGATATGCCTTAGGACTCTCTTAGGACCAGGTTACATGATGGTATAACCCTCTGTGACCGGTTCGTTGTTTGTCCGAGTCTTTTACACCTTCCCGTTAAATGCTTAAAAGTTGACCGTAACGCCCTTTTTAATTAAAAACGAGAATTTCGGACATGTGAAAGAACCATTACCTTAGTTACTGATTTCTAAGCATGTCCCTAAAATTTCACGTCAATCCGAGGTCCAGAATAGGAGTTATGCTAAATAGCGCAAATTACGGAAACTTTAGTAATTAAATAGCGCAATTAGCATAACGCCTATCTAAACCCAGATTTCGACACCAAACCTTTTACACACTGATGTAAAATAATATTTTGGAATTTTTAAAGATTTTTAATGATTCTTAACCTGCTCATAACCTGTGGTTATGGCAACGGTTCGGTAAATACCGAATATACCATTTTCGGCCATAACATGAGTTCTGCAAGGTCTTTTGACCCGATTCCAGTTGCTACTGATTTTAAATAATAAATAAAGTATTTTAGACTTGATAAACTGTTCGGGAAACTTAGATCTCCTGTAGAACTCAGAAACCTCTTTTATAATCTTTAAAAAGACCGAAATACCCCTACGGGGCATAATATGAACTTAAACTCGTTACGAGCATTATGGAAGGTATCCTACTGATACCACAACCTCATTAAAGCATATTGACTTAGGAAACCAGTGTAGGACTCTTACGGTTACCCGTTACGCCTTTTGCGCGCACGGTTCGGCTTATGTAACTAGTTTACATAAACTAGCCGAAACGGGTCAAACCATATTGTTTTGACCCCAAAATCCAGAGTGTGATTATTATACCCACATAAAACAAGTCTTCAAACTTGTTGGGTCAAAATCACGTTCCATTCCCGGTTTTCACCATTCACGCGATTAAACCGTAACTATCCTTTGAAACTGACCGGTCTAAGCTACGGCTAAATTAAAGACCCGTTAGGATTCTAATAGGTTATTTTAAACCTCCGTTCCAGAATAGAGACCAGTAAAAGCTATCTGCAATTTATTTCGATTAAGGATTTATACTTGCAAAGGTAAATACTTTTAACTTATTTTCCGTTATACGGGCTTGGGTTACGGTATATAGCATACCGCTTGATCGGGCATCAAATTCTCCACCGTTGAGTGGGTAATTGAATAAATTTGATCGGCTCGTTTAAACAGTCTTGTTACTTAAAAGCCTTTGGGGGGTTAATGACTGTGTCCCGGATATCCCTGGCATCATTTTACGAAATGGCCACGACCAAAGCGCGGAGTGTAGGCGTACACTCGTCAGTGCATAAAAGTCGATATGGTGTGTCTATTGATCTTTAACCCGGACTTGATCCGGGCTACTGAACGCATAAGGAACATGTAATTCGTTCACAAGATTATATATTTAAATAATTCTCCCAAGTTATAAAAGAGTTTGTGCCTTGTGCATTCAAATCAATTTTAATAAACATTTTTCAAAAGTGTCAGTTGAATGTATTTACCAGTGTAAACTGACGTATTTTCCCAAAAAGACTAAATGTAGGTACTATGCGTAATTGGCTGGATATTTCTCCTTAGCATCATAAAGAGTCTCGCAAGCTTAAGATGCCTACGTCTGTTGAACAATACTCATATTTTTATTTGATCCCCTGTGGATACCTTTCGACTATTCGTAATACATTTGATATTACAAACAATGGTTGAAATATAATTATCTTTATGCTTCCGCTGTGCATTCATATATATTGTGTGGTTTGACTATATTGTTGCCAACTACGTCACGATAATCCCCCACCGGGCCCACCGGTGAGACACGTGGAAATCGGGGTGTGACAGAACTTTAAGTTCAGATCATCGGTATCTTGCGGAGAGATCAGATTATCAGAGGAATTAACCGTGTCAAAGATATGAGCCGTGGGTTTCTTCCCAATATATCCTGCCGGCACAAAGGGCTCACTTACTGATATTCGCTAATTTACACATATTTTAGTCCCCCATTTTATCCCCGTCTTACGCATTTTCGGACATAAAACCGTCATTCGGATACTTAATCATGTATACTTTTGTTTACAGGCCTAAAAAGCATACCAGACAAGATGATAGTGGAAACGAGGACTTTCCGGACGAAACGACAAAGCTGCGAACATTCTGTTGGAATTTTAACCTGGGCAAGTGGAACGGTCGGGCGACCATGTGAACGACCGTGCATCTCCGACAAATGCGGTCCAGTCCGGCAGTGAATGAGGGTGCGACCCGGCGTGCAAGCATATTCCGATAATGCACGGGTGTGCGTCTGTTTGCACCCCGTGCGGATTCGATGATCAGCCAAAGTCCGGTAATGCACCACCAGTGCAGCAGTCCGTGCAACAAAACCCGGAAACGCACGATCGTGCGATCTGAAGAACGGTCGTGCGAGACCGAAGACCGGTCAAGATCTGATGACGTCATGCAGTATGGTGGACCATACCTCCAATAATTCACAAAGTGAACGGTCGTGCAACAGGATGCACGACCGTGCGAGATCGAAATTATATAAAAACTTGCAGAAACATTCTGCTTGTAACTCTGGACATTTTGGAAGCGATTCTGGCGATTTTCAGGCTCCAGAGGCATTAGCTTTCACCCGGATTCAAGCCACATTGTGCCGATTAGCTTTGTTATCTTCCAGATTCTTAATCTAGTGCTTGTTTATGGTTTGGTTTTCTAATCTTTCTAGAATTTTGTTAATCTTTCAAGCTTTTAGATTAATGTTTATGTATTATTGTAGCCTTTGGGCAAAAACACAACAATCCCTTGCTTGATTATAACCATTAGTATGTTAATCTTTGTTTGTAATGACATTTGGAAGTATTTTCTATGTTAATCTTTGATGATTAGTTTGCAACCTTGTTATTGATGTTGATTTCTTGATTATAAGTAATTGTGTTGGATGATTAGTATATGGTTAGTTGAGATAATTGAAAAATGAAGCTTAATTAATCATGTATTAGTAAACTTTAAACTTGGTTAACTAGTTTAGCTTGGTTAAAATGTGTGCACCATGATACTAGAAATGGTTAGTGGTTTAATAAAATGTAATTATTGTTAATCAAGAAAGCCTTCCGTCACGTAAGGACCTTAACGGGTTAAATGGTGTCGTTATAAATTCTTGCCATGATTTGTTAGCTTAGTTAGTAGTTTAGGCCAAAATTGCTATCTTGGTGAATTTATGTGCAAGATTTGTAAAATGGACTCGGTCGTGATTTAATCTAGTTTATGCTTGTCTCGGTGGTTGCATTATGTTTATCGGTGCTGCTTTCCTTGTTTAAGTGAGGTTAGAAAACTACTAACGGATGACTAACTTATTTTTAAGAGATTTTCATAGACATTTATCAATTGCACGTTAAAGAACAATTTTAGGTGGTTAAAGTGTGTTTATCATTTTAGCTTTCCGAATGACTGTCATGTTAGGATTCCCGAAAGGGATACTAACTGTCTTAAAAATGGAAAATTGACCGAATGCTTCTAGTGCCAAAACCGACTTAGTTGACATGCTTTGATTGTGTATTAAGCAAGGCTATTTATCTATTTTAGTATTTGAAATCTACTATGTTTTATAAGTATTTGTTTATGCTTACCTTAGTTTATTAAAAATCAAACAACTTATGTTTTTACCGGTAGTTTAGTGACAAAGGTCTAGTATTATTTCTCCGCCCATTTCCTTGGATCGATACTTGGTTCTTACCGATACTTTACTACATATATGACGGGGTACACTTGCCTCTTTCGTGTGTGTTTTGATGTTAAAGTAATAATCACTTTTATAAATTTAAAACCAAATCGTGTGTAATTTCATCATAAAAATATGTGTAGTCACGCACACGTCACTTACCACCTTAACGAAAGGGCCGGTAAATTCTTTATTAACCCCCGCATCCGCAGCCGTGTCATGCGGGGGGGAGGGGGGGAGTAAGGGGAGCATCAAACAAAGAGGAGAAGCCTTCATCTAGCGGCTCTGCGAGCAAAGTAACAATAACCATCAAATACAAGTTACAATCGCAAAAACTTATAAGGTTATAAAACACTTACCAGTCGCAACCGCAGGCTTCGCCTGAGAAACAGCAATTGTCCGTTTGGTCTGTATCCTCGGACGCTTCTTCTAACCGGCATCAGCAGCCTTCTCTTCCGGTTTTCTCTTCTTCTTCTTCTCATATGCAGGCTTGGAACCCACAGAGGTCTTGCCCACAGCCGCACCACCACCTGGAACACCCAAACCCTCAAGGGTGTCAGATACTACCACGTAATCGGTATATCTGCGGAAACAAGAACGAGAGATACCTGCCGCATGCGGCACCAAAGAAGTCCCAACAGTTGCCTCAGGTTTTTTCTTCTGGCGACCCCACACAATTTTTTCCCCATGCTTTTTCTACGCATGCTTCTTGGGGGCACCCTTCGCCTCAAATTTGCCAAGGGCCCCAAGAATACCTGTCTTCAAATCATCAAAAGATCAAATAAGAGGAATCTCCTTTACAAAGCAATTATGAAGGTTATGAATTATACCTTTGCCTTGCGGCAGGGGTGCATTCAGCGCCTCGCGCTTAGGAACGCGAAAGTTGCCAACAATGTCCAGGTTAAAACCTTCACCTTCCGCGCGCGGAAGTAACTCAACCTTGCCCTCGAAGTCCGGATCAAATATCCTCCATAGGGCAGCATCCTCTGATAATACATTTACAAATCAGTAATGCATAAGTGAATAAGAAAAACCGCACAAAAGAGAATGTACTTACCACCACTCTTTTCCCGCACAACGGGCCTTGCGCTCCTATCAGGCCTGGTCAACATCATCCGCAGCACCCACAGCTCCGAGTTGTCCAGTTTTCTGAGTTCAGTGGGTTTCAGCCTGGGAAACCACTCCACCGTCTTTGCGGTAGGGAGAGCAATACCCTCCGCAGGAATGGCCTCATTCACATTCCGCAGGGTCATGTTAGCAACGACCGCGATAGCCTTAACATAGAAGAACTTCTTCTTCCACTTCGTGATACCCTTTGGAGGGGTCATCAGCTTGGTGCCCCCATACCGTTGATTGAAGGAAAAGAACCCGGTGTTCACCGTCAACTGGTGGAACCGCCGGAAATTTTCAACGGTAATCTCCAAAGCAAGAGCACGAAAAGTGTACTCAAAATTCCTGATTCGAAACATTCCGAACGGACTCAGTTGGGAGATATGAATATGATAGTACTCCAACACTTCGGCAACAAACACCGTCAATGGCAGTCGGAGGTTTCCATCATAAAAGAAGTCAGCCCACAGGGTGAGGAATCCCGCCGGAGCGTCGGCACCGGTGTCACCCTCTTGTGGGTATGTAGCCCCAAACTCTCTGGGCATTTGAACACTGGTCATCAAGGTCTCAAACTGACCCTTTGACCACTTTAGTACTGGTAGGCCACCGCCGGGGGCACCACCATCATCTTCGTCTTCTTCTGCCGCCACCGGCGACGAATGTTCAGGGTTTTCACCCTCAGCATGGTGTGGATTCGATGGTTCAGCCATCAGGGAGTGTAAAAAAGAAGACATAAGATAAAGTTTACAAGAAACTTGAAAACCTCACCGGAAACTTCAAACAGTTGGTTGGAGAAGACGAAGGCACTCTTTTTCTTTCACCGGGAAATTTTTGAAATTTCAAGCAATTGAGGGGAAAACCACAAACGATTTCCCCTTATATACTCATCGCAATTAATGCGGAGGGGTAACCAAATCATCACGATCAAAAAGAACGAGTTATGCGACGACACGTGTCCAGCGGCAGTTCCGCTGACGGTTACCACGCGCGCGTGGCCGCCCACGCGCCTGACGAAGGAGACGTTTACACTCCTGCTACAGTGCATTTATGAACTTGGGCAGTGCAAACGTCCTTTCGTTTCAGCACATGCCACAAAATCCTACCAACTTTCACCAACTCGCACGTGCGCTCAGCCACGTATGCAACAAAAAGCGACAACATTATCCAAACACAAGCGGCATGCGGTTTCTTTGGTATACCGCACCATAACCCATACCGCATTTCGTTTTTTTACACCCCCTCAAAAAAATAGAAAAAATATATTTACACTATATAAAGGGGATAAATCAATATCCACATAAACCCACGAGCACACGTGGAATATCTGGAGATGACACACACGAGCCCGCACAGGTGTGTCAGATACTCAGAACCAGCGTTGTTCTTTGGACTGTGAAAGCCGCATCTCAGGAACAGGTAAACCCGAATCACCTTGAAGCTCTTCAAGCTTCAAATCCCTCGTGTCCGGTTCACAACCACAGAGGGTATGCAAACAGTTTCTCCATAGGGAAAAGGATAAGCATGACGCGCGACCGCACATCAGCAACCCTGACTCCTGATCTATCAAAAGCTACATCAGAGAGAAACCCTCCTTCAAAGAGAACCTCCTGAAAGAGACCGCAGACACTCACGAGTAGCTGCGGCGAAACACAACCCCGCAAATGGTTGCTACGGAAGAGCCACGACTAAGTCATCACGCGGATAAACGAAGCTACTTCAAGGATAACTACTTCCCATTGAAGCGTGAAGGAAAGTGGCTACAGAATGAGTGCGAATGAGAGTCCCAAGAAATTAAAGAGATCTCGTTGAACAACAAGCACACGAACAGTGGTAACATGTCTGCTTATGACTTTGTTTACCCCCTTATAAGCTGGATAGAATAAACAATGGTGGGCATAGCCATGCCTATGACCATGTTTATTTGACCATTATCCAGATTCACATTGCTCGTCCAAACATGGCTAACAATGACGTAAGTACCCAACTTTGCAGCCACACAAAGCAACGAGGTAACCGCAAAGGACGTGCGGTTACTTGAGAGCTAATTGGAAGAACACGAAAACCCCACAAAGTAGGGTTCATCATTACATGTCCAATTGCTGAACATAGAGCTTGAGCAAAGCCACCCACAGCATTGCATCAGCTACCGCAGATGTTACAACTAAATTTGCGGCTGCGGACATCCTCCGTCACCGTCACAAAGGTTGGTTCGAAGCCAACCAACATCTTGAGCCAGGATCTCAAAGGTTGGTTCGAAGCCCTCTCTTCTTCATTCACCATCTCAGCGATTGGTTCGACACACCAACAGGTGGCACCCAATCCTGATGACATCAAGAAATGGTAGACCATTCAACCAGGACAAAATCCTAGGCTGAGAATTTCGCATCAGAACGTAACTTGCTCACCGGTACGGAAGAGACGTCACATGACTCTACCGGACCGCCAGGTTGATTACTAGAAGCAGGGGCCATCTACATGGCCTAGAATCTTCTCCAAACTACAAGCTACCTTCTAGACACCATAGTCCAGTACTCCTCCCACATGCAACTTGCATACGTTTGTTAAATTTCTTATATAATAAAACGAAAGAAGAGTAAATTACAACCAGTGTCCTTTACGTTTGTATCAAATTACAACCGGTATCCTTTAACTAAAGAAATTACAGGCTCTGTCCTTTATGTTACAAGTTTTTAGCATGTTATGTCCTTTAGCCCTAACCTAGTTAAGTTTTATGGTTAAGTCTTACCATGTGCCTCTCCCATGAAGGCAACATGGTCTTTTCATCCTAATTTAACATGAATCTGGATTTCCCCCTTGCATCTGATAACATCTGATTGTTCATATTCATCTCAAAAACCATAGCTATTATGTCTCTCAAAACTTCGATAAAAAAACTCTAAAAAAGGAACGTGAATCAAACCTTGCATTGGGTGCCTTTTACATACGACAAGTACTAGAACAAAACGACATCGATGAAATTTATGGTAAGCTTCCAACATCATTGTAATTAGTTCTTTTTATTGGTGTGATAAAAAAACAAAGATTAATTCCAAAATATTGTTTATTTATTTTTTTATTGGTTTGCAAAAATGGAGGGGATAAAAGAGATTTATTTATTTCGTTTTTTAGTATAAAACTGGGATGAAAAGACCATGTCGAGAGGCACATAGTAAGACTTAACCAAAAAAAACTTAACTAGGTTAGGTCTAAAGGACATAACGTGTTAAAAACCGGTAACATAAAGGACAAAGCCTGTAATTTCTTTAGTTAAAGAACACCGGTTGTAATTTGATGCAAACGTAAAGGACACCGGCTGTAATTTACTCAAGAAAGAAAGCTGAAGATAGACAGATGAACGAGGGTGATGATGTAACGCTAAGATAACATAAACCCTTAATGTCACGCATAAAGAATAGTTGTGTTATCAAAATAACCATCAAACTTCAAGTCATTGACCCCATTGTCTCCCATTTAAAGTCTTTCCCGATGATCCGATTATATTCACAGCTAGGACACACATCTCCCACTCACATACATGTCGGCAATAATAACACTAAGTGTGTACAAACTTTTACTTTTTAGATGAGCCACAATCTATTCTTGGAACAAAACATATAATCCATTTTTTTTTTTTTTTTTGACAAAATGTGTTTTCATTAATTATCACAAACCAGCTATGTATCGATAATAATTAAGGTGTTATCCAAGACACGTATGATTCTATCCATAACAACATAACATAGTAAAGCCAAAGTGTACACTTACATACAACTTAAAAAGACATGCTAGTTTTTTAAAGTAACATTATCATGGAAAGCTACATATCAAAAAGGCTAAAAACAAATACTTCAAATGCACAACAACGAGTATAAATGTACAATAAATTCCTTTAAGTAATAGTTAATACTACCCCATTTGACAAAATATGTGTACTCACTTAGTCACTTGGACTATATATGATCAATCATCTACACAAAGCAAATCGGATTTTAATAATCCTACCTTTTGGTAGTTGACCAATAATAATCTCACCTTCAAAAATCCTCACTGACAATCTCATCTTTTAATTTTCTGGACCTTCGTTAAAAAAACTTAATCACGTTAAGTTTTTTTTTTGTGTGAGTTCAATCTGATTAGGGCTTTTATCAAAATGAGGATACGATTCGATTGGTGTAAACTGATGTTTTAGTCTTGCACTTCGAAAAAAAAAGTCACTTCTTCTTTTGTTTGTTAAATAAGACCACTGGAAACTCATGTTTTTAGGTTTCTTAGAACTAAGATAAAGTTTCATCAAAAACAAGTTTTTACTACGATAACGATATAATATTTAAGAGCGGTTAATCATGCATCATGTGGTAGCGTTGATAGCCGAAAGACAAAAGGGTACATGCACTAATCGACCTTTGTCTCGATTGTTGAGAGTTATGTGCCTTATGTCCAAGGCTTGATGCAAAACTAGTATCGAGCCGGGGGTCTCACTGGAAGCAGTATCTCTATTCCTACGGGTTAGAGGTAAGGTTGTCTACATCTTACCCTCCTCAGACCTTATTGTAGATTTGATATTGATGGGATTTTTATATGATGATGATGATGATGATGATGATGATGATGATGATGATGATATTTGTTTACTTAATCAAACCAAGAATATCAAGATCAAAAAACGTAAGTGAAGAGAAAATTAGTCTTGACAAAAAAGTATTCATAAACAGTTGTTAAAAGTGATCAAATGTTTTGGTAATTTTTTTTTCCTATTAGAGAGATTTTGTGATTCGTGGTGATCTCTACCCTTTAGGGAGATGTTGATACGCCAGTTGTAACAACCCGTACTTTCGCGATTGGTACTCCCATTACACTCGTTACGCCTAGCACCAGAGATTTGGATCATAATGTAAACTATATCGCAAACTACGCTACTTCGCAAATTTTCGCAAACACATCGCTTATTACAACAGGCCAATACGCTTACCATTCGCGTATATTATTATGCTATTGCTACGCTACTCGCAAACGCAAACTCGAAACGCAGTTATTGATGCTATGACCTATTATATGATATTACTAGTTATATATAGATATCTAAATACTAATACTTGTTTAAACGCGCACAAGCTGGCACACGCAACTCAATTTATCGCACTGAAGTACAACATAACATGACACTACTTATCTTACTAAAACGCTTAAAGTACCCACAATAGTTAACGCAACAAAACATGCCAAACAAAACCAAGTTGGAAAAATAACTCGCGCAAACACGGCCGTCCGAATGGACATCCGCTCGGATGACCATCCGAGTGGATGGCCATTCGATCGGCTGGACCCATTCGATCGACGAAGCCATCCGAATGGAATCCATTCGATCGCACCGCCCTAACTCTCACGCTCACCTATAAATAGGGCGATGGTGTCTCATTTCAACACTTTGGTTCTCTCATTTGCTCCCAAGCTCTCTGTCTCAATTCAAGGCTAATTTGTAAGCTTTTCATCTCAAATCTTGTACAATCATCACCACTAATCACTTCTACACATCTTCTCCATAAAAAATCACGCACAAATACTTACTTTTTCTCTGAAATCACTGATTTGGACCTTTTGAAGGTGGTTTCCACCGTTTTGCTCTGACAAACGGTTGAGGAACATCATTTGATCGAGAATGGTTCTAGATCTGAAAGATTTTACACGTTTTAACTCGAATCTCAACAAGGTTTCAACACTTTCCAGCTGTTTTCAAACTTTTCTCCAACTTTCTACAACAAACTGATGGAATCTAGACTCATACAGACTCTCTACTAGTTCCTTAGTTGAGAGCCGGCTTGAAAACGGATTTCCACCGGAGAGATGACCTATTAACGGGTTGAACATGGATCTTCATCAAGAACAGTAAGTTTGACCGAATGGGCTGAGACCATCCGATCGAATGAGCTAGGCTTGGTGTATTCCCGTTGTTTGACACATCGTCGCACCGTCTCTGTTAAAACTTCAAATTTTTATTAGAAAACTTGTAAAGTTTTCAAATAACAGAACATCCACTCGAATGGTGTAACATCCGTGCCTCCACGGCCATCAAACAAATACCAAATCAATGAAATGTTGTGTTTCATACTGGGGATTTGTTTAAATATATGTATCATTTGCACATATCAATTCTTGTTCGATTTCGAGCTCTAAATCGCTTTCTGGAAAGTTATACGCGAACTGGTGCGTAAACGTAACCGGTTTAATGCGATAAACACTCTAGAACAGTGACATAGGCTTAGCATACCTTAAACAACCTTTACATAACTTAGAAATAAGTTTTGGAGGGTTTGGTGTGTCGAAATCAAGTTTATTCGCTTACAGGGATTAATTTTGACAAACTGCGAAAGTATGCCGATTCGTACTGTAACGAACATTTCGGAACATGATCATAAGTTAAACATGCCCTAAATATCCTTTACATAGCTTAGAAATAGGCTTTGAGGTGTTTGGTGCGCAAAAATAAACTTATTTGATCAACAGGGACTAAAAGCGTCAAAAAGTGCATAAGTTTGCATTTTCGCGCATATCTGACGTTCTGAATATATCCTGACATCCAAAAATTTATGTAATCATTAAAATATTATATTTTAGTGATTGGCATGATAAAATTCCATTCGTCGCTCAATTTGGATCGTTTTTGCGTTCGTTACGACTTCCGTCGTAATTACCCGAATAACGCAACCGTACAACCAAACGAACCGACATCCGAGATGTTTTTGAGCATACTTTAAGTTCCCTGTAATTTAACATAATTTTAGAGCTTTGAAATGAGGTTAACGTGGCTTAAATGTGTCAAATATGCATCAAAATACAAGTTTCTAGGCTGCAGGGACTAAAAGTGTAAATCTGCCAAACTTGCTTAGGCGGCCCGCGTAAGCCAAGCTTATTTCTTACGCGGCCCGCGAGAGCCCATGATACAGAAACATTGAATCTGGCTTTCCAGCCTGTTTTTGATGGTTTTAGCAGCTGATTTGGGATACTTTGGGCTAGTTTTAATGGTTTTTAGTGTGCCCCTTGTATTACAATACCATGTGCCCATATGGAGGGTCAAGATCGAAGCACGTTTTGTGAGGAATGATCCTAACAATTGTGGGTTTTCTATAAATACCCAAGCTTTCATTCCTTGCAACTCATAAATCTGATTCAATTGCTCTAAGTTGGGGTCTTGCACTTCATACCTGAGCAACTTGAATCAAGATTTCCTTGCTTGGACCCTTTGTAAGTATTCTTTCGTGCTTTTATGTGTTTTTAGCACGAAAGTAAAAAAGTGTTTGACTTTCTGCTTTGACCATTCTTTGGTCAACACAAAGTTCGTTTGAACTTTCCAACGTGAGTGTAATCATGATGGTTATAGTCCCTGGTGAATATACCTACTGATTACCACGTTGATTAGGTGTAGTGACGAGTCATAGTTTCAGTCAAAATGCGCGTTCATGCGTATTTTGCAACCAAACTATTCTTGGGTATCAAAACCCTTTGTTTTGATATCAAAACCTGTTTTCGAACTTAACTAAACATGGTTTAACATGTTTAGCTCGTCACTTTTAGATTAGTGCTTATATAGGGTCGTAAGATAAGCGGTCTAAACAACCGCTTAGACTTTCGAACTAGACCCGTTTGGTCGATCATTAGGATCCGATCAAACATATTTTGTGTAGTTGTATAGGGAATAACCTTCCGAGGTTATACCTTATGGTCACTTCGTTTAAGTAGTTGTATGATAGGTAGTTTATATGCCTTAGAAAAAAAATGACCAAAATGCCCTTTTATGCATAATTGGATTTTAAGCATATGTAACATAAACTTTTGTCACTTAACTGATTATGCAACATATTTAAACATGCATAGGCATATAATACTTGTCATAGGACTAGTTAGACGTCTCGAACGCGCGTTTGCACGAACGACACGTTAAAGTAGCGTAAGCTACCTAAACGAGTCGTAATGGGTCGTAAGCACTTAGGTTAGGTTTGAATTTAGTATGTAGGCTTTGTTAAACCATGTCATATGAGTTCCAATGCTCATTTGGTTTACGAAACCTCATCCTATCCGATCTTCCGATTTAGGTCCGGTTTATTTACATAGTTATTTATATTAGGTGCCGATTGATTTCCGTGATCCCTCTAGCTTTGCTTGGTTGTTGTTCAAGACTTCTAAGCATTCTCATGTGAGTACATAGTTCCCCTATTTTACTGTTTTCAATTGTTTTGGGGTGATTCATATGTGTTAAATGATTTCGATGTTTTTATGATGGTTTCGAAAATGATTAAAATGGTTTATATCAAATTAATAACGATTTTGATAAAGTGAACAAACTTGTTGGTTGTAGTTACATAACGAATAACATTCATTAACATTGATCAAGCCGACCAGTATTAGGTTATGGTACCATATGATCTGACAAATCCCGTTAACAGACTGCACCCATGGTTATGTGTGGGGGTTATGTGGGTAACGACTGAATCTGTGATTGTTAACTTACCCTTTGGTGGTTTGTTAATGCGAGAAGCGAGATAGTCAAGTTGCGAAGGTTTGGATGTTATTTGCGAGACGACCAAAAGTAGTTTTTACAATTAAAACAAGAATGATTTAAACGACTGAAGCGATTTTAACGAGTTAAACGATTTGGGTAAACGATTGGTTTTTGGTTAGTGTTTAGATAACAGGACGGGTGTAATGTGATGAAAACATGGTAGATACGCCGCTGGTACTTCTTATATATAAGTGTTTTCATCATATTACATACCGTGGTGTTATTTAGTTCACATGGGTAAACGGTTTTGAAACGATGTCACACAATGATGTTTTCTGAATAATATTAACGAGTTTTTACGAGATGTTTTACAATTTGATTTAATAAAATAAATGTTTTGGGTTAAGAATCATGGCTACGAGATTTATAAATTATAACCAACTTGATTTGAGTTGGTTAATTATGTCGCAATACTATACTTTTCAAAACAAGGTTTTTAATTAGGTATTGCAACATGTAAACTAGCCATGAATCCGACACCCTCATAAACCTATGTGCTCGCCAGCATTTCTTTGCTGACTTTGTTTTTTTACATATGTTTCAGGTGTTGTTGAATGATGTTGATTGCTAGGATGCATGCTCATATTGGATTGGACGAGGCCTTAGCGACTTAATAACAATTATAGACTATGTTTAGCTTGTTTATTTAAATTTCAAGACAATGTAAATTGTTAATCTTTAAATAAAACGAAACTTCAAATTTCTGTGTGTTATGAAACAATGATTCTGTTACAACACTCCCCGACGATTCCGCCGTGATTTGTTGTTTTACGCGGTCGGGGTGTGACAAATGGCCATCCGATCGAATGGCCATCTGACCAGGTGACCTGTCCCTTTATAATTTCCAATGTTTAAACGATTTGACTAAACTTCAAACTTTAACAATTTTCTAAAACAAGCACACTCATTCGAATGGCCATCCGTTCGAATGGTCATCCGCTCGGATGGGTTATAACTCATTCGACCGAATTACCATTCGAACACTCTACCATCCGACGTTATGCTTACGCACTGTTCAACACGCTGCTCAACGACTAATGCTACTGTTCACAGGCTAACTCAACACGCTCCCTTTCAATCCAATCCAGCTCGTATTTACTTGCCAAACACACATTGTGAGTATACTCGAACCCTTTTTCACTTAACACACTTTTGGATGTAACATACGTTCTCTATAAAAAAAACACAACACTTAAAAGCATTTCAACGCTAACCACACTCGCATGTTATACGTGATTAGTTGAATTATTTGTTGCTATGCTTATACAATGTTACGTGCCGGACCGCCTCTAGCAACGATAGTACTATAGTTTGGACTCAGCACCTGTCGTTGACAGGGGTTGCTAGGGATCACAACACACTCTACTTCATGTGTTTGCACTGGTGAACACGTGTCGCGCATACCTCAAAACGCGGTCTCGCCTATTATGTGTTACATGCTGGTTATGCGTAAACGCTTTCTATACTATATCTATGCAAACTTGTATACTCGCCAATACTTTTTGTATTGACTTTATTTTAACGTATGTTGCAGGTTAATCGCAGTTTATCTCGAATCAAGACTAGGAAGTCTAGAAACCCACGTAAAATCTAGGTTGTCGGATTTGTATTGTATGAGAGACATGAAATCTGTATAGCTGTTTGATGAAATATTGTTTATTAGTACGGGATAATGAACGCATTAAATATTGTCACTAAATAGTTGTTATGGATTCTCTTGAGCAATCTGATTCGCCTAGTGCTGCGGCCCGATGATTCCACCATCGGTTGAGGTGTGACAGATTGGTATCAGAACCATAACAATAGGGAATTAGGTCGAGTAGTGTAAAGTTGACCTAGTCTATAGTCTAAGTACCAACAGACTGGCTTCGTGCGAACCAAGTAGGGGTTTGGTAAAATCCTACTTTTGATACTCTCATTCAAACTCACGAAAACTACATCTTCGTACGAACTCTCGCATATATGGCTTCGTACGAAGGGGCCTTTCCTAAGGCTGAAAACGTACTTTTTCCTTCACTAAGGATAACACAATACACACGTTTGACGATACTCGCATAACACCAACGAGTGAGTGAGTCGAGAATAGGTGTGACAACCAAGAACTCTCGACAAGATCGCTCACTCAGCGCATTATTCTCAGCACGAGAACCTTTTGTTGAGTTAGGAGTGATATCCACATCTCAACAGAAATATCCATTTCTATCTAGTGGAACTCCCGAATTGATTCGATGAGCACAACCACAGCTAGGAGCGAAGTTGTTAAGTTAGGGGTGAAACCCGCATCTTAAATAACCCGTTCCGCTCCCTAAAATGGTTTTCAAAAGCTCTCACCAAAGTCTCGACTGTACCAACGACTCGAGCCGCATAGTAACTGGAAGGACGAGTGCCGTAGCCGCATCCCAGTGAGAGCATAGTCTATTAGGCCAAAACGTGTGCTCGAACTTGTTGAGGAATAGTTGAACCACTTTGGGTAGTCGATGTCTAACACCCAAGGCACTCTATCTACTTTACTAACCTACAGTCGCTGAATTTACGCAATTTATTACGTTTATATGTTTGCCATTGAAAATTTTACGCTTTATCGGTTTCTCGATTTCTCGATTTTCGCTACCCCGCTTTACAAATGCACAACTCGCACAGCCATCGCAATCTAAAACAAGAGCCGAATGTCCGCAACAAAACTAAACTTCGAACAACTCCCCCTCTTAAGCGCGTCCTCACGCTATCTATACAAGTATATAAGTATATAAGTATCTAATATACGATGTGCGATCGCAAATGCTTATGTGAATACGTGAAAAATCTATGATTTTCGTGTCTCCTATGTGGCTCCTATATGAATACGTATTACTATATCAACTATGTCGAGTTTTTAACGCGCTCAATCGCAACGCAATTCTCAAAATCATTATGACCGAATCTCACTCCAAGCCTCTCTCTTTGGTCAGAGGTCGTTAAACGCTTCCAACTCTCGACGTCAAGCTCAAAGAAACGCCGATAAGAGGATCGCCTCACTCGTGGCCAATGTTATTCCTCAAATCGTCTCACAGATTCAATCCCTCAACGACTCTCAGACAACGGAAGACTCTAAAACCAACATGCCAAAATCTACATTCTCCTACAAATAATTCAAAGCTTGTGACCCGATGGTCTTCACAGGCGAAGGAGATGTATCTCAGTTACTTCAGTGGTTAGATGTCATCGAGGTTACCCTTCGTCAGAGTGGTGCCCCGAGCATTTTTGTACCACATGCGCTACAGGAGTATTTCAATCAAGAGCCCTCGACTGGTGGACTGCCGAGCGTAACAAACGCAGGAGCAAGGCAGCCTGCGCGCTCTCCTGGAACGAGCTGAAGGAGCTCATGAAGGAAGAGTATTGCCCTCCTCACGAAGTGTAGAAACTAGAAAACGGATTTTGGGAAATCAAGCAAGTCGAAAGTGACAATGCCAGCCTCACAGCAAGGTTCAAACGGCTTAGTATCATCTGCCCAAGCCAAGTCGACACTTCGGAAAAGGTTATCAAGAAGTATATCCGTGCTTTGCCTGGGTGTGTGGGCGATTTTGTCAAAGCTGAAAAACCTACTACCATCGAAGAAACCTATCTCTTGGATGCAGAAATCAATGACAAGCGAGTCTTGACTGGATTTTTCTCCAAAGAGTCCACCAGGAAGGCTAATCAAGCAATCGTCATCGAATCCTCCGACAAATCCTCCGACAAATCCTCAGACGAATCCTCCGATGACAACACACTACCACCAGACGCTCAGCCTAGCCGCAAGAGAAAGTGCTCGAGCCTAAACTCTTTAACAACTGAACTGCCGCAACCGGAGCCTCTCCGAGCAGTCCCGCTTTACCCGAGGAGTAACTACACGAGAACTCTTCCCCTGTTTCAGAGGTGTACCTATCACCACCAGGCAGGAGCTAACTGTCGCTATTGCGCAAACTGCAACTATTTTGGTCACTTCATCCATCACTGCCGCACAGGGCCACGACCTCAATGCATGCTAGCACTTCCTGCACCATCAACGCAGCTCGCACCCCCATCAGCTGCCGCACCAGACGCAACAGCAGCCGCCGTACAAGCAGCAGAAGCTCTAGCAACAACCGCAACTCCAGCAAGAGTCTTCAACATCAACGCCAACTAGACGCAGAACGACGTTGTTAATGGTATGATTCTCGACGTAAATTCTATATGTAAACTCGTTCTATTACTCGACTTCACCACAATATCCCGCTCTCTCTCTCTCTCCCTTCCTCGTCCTCACACTTAGACTAAGTTTACACACATATTATATTACTAGCACTATATAGCATATCACGATATAATGTGTTTTTACCCTAACTACGCGTCCTTAGAATAAGTTACGATAAACGTGCAAGGATCAAACTAAGCACGGGTGCACACGGGATTATTTTGGTAAGTGCACGGAGATCGTAGTAAGTTCCAATGATGCCATAACGTTAAAAGCATGGTTAAGCGTGGTGGATACGCCACTGGTACTTCCTATATATAAGTGTCTTAACCATGTCGACAAAATGTGAAATCTATTCACGGGACGGAAGTGGTGTGGTCGAAGCATGGTGGATACGCTGCTGGTACTTCCTATGTATAAGTGCTTTGCCATGCTAACAAACTTCCGTGAAGAAAATGCCATGTGGAGTTAAACGTTATTAGACCTCGTATACTATTAAGCCTACTTTCAACACACTAAACTCCTTCGCAAGGCGTAACATCTCATCGTATCTCAAACGCGTCACTTTTTGTAAGTCTACAGGCATACCTTCGCAGAATCTAACTCGCTTCGCTAACACTTTACCTCTCAACGCTTCAACGCTTAAACGCTTATCACATGTGTCAATCTCAACGCTTCGATACTCGCATCGCTCCTCTCTCTCGACGCTCACCGCTTATTGCTTATCGTGTATCGCTTATCGCGTGCCGCTTACCGCTCCATGCGTATCGCTGACCGCAATTCGCTTGCCGCTTACCGCTTACCGCTTACCGCTTACTGCTTATCGCTTATCACACTCAACACTCACGCTGCCTCAATGCTCCAATCGCTGAACCATTCGCGCACACTCGTATCGCTAAACTGAGTTTGGAAACGACCTCTTCGTTCAGTTTACTCAATCTCCCTCTCGAACTTGGTCCAACCACTAATCGCTTGGACCGAGGACATGAAAATCTATTCGTACCATATCGACACACATGACATTACTCCACGGGACAGAGGAAATACGACTAAAACATGGTGGATACGCCGCTGGTACTTCCTATATATAAGTGTTTTAGCCATATTAACAAACTTTCGTGGAAAGGTGCCATGTGGGGCTCGATGCTAATTAAAACTTTTGTACTGGTAAAACTTTTTCGTATAAACAAATTTTTTCTTACAAATTTTTAATTAAAACTTTTTAGACAAACAAAACTTTCTTGTAACGTTGGCTTAACAATCGACTCAGGTTAACGCAACGTACAAGAAACTTTTTGTAAATCAAGTTCGCTTCAAAATCTTTTCAATAACTTAACAAAACTCCTCTTACAACGCTGGTGTGAACATCGACTCAGTTTAACGCCACGCCGTAAGAAATTTTCGTAAACTAAATTTTCCTTAAAATCTCTTTTCGATGTAACCTTTCAAGAACTTAAAAACATTTTTGGATCGCTAACTCATTAATTTCCATCCTTTAGTCAAATGAATTGCCTTACTCATTGCTTTCCCTATGTCACCAAGACGCTCCCACTCGCTAACCCTCGATCGATCCCTCGTTCATCCTTCGCCGGCCCTAACGCTTTATCGCTACCCACTCGTGTCAATACTCTCTACTCACCCGTGACAATTCTCGCAATCCTCCAAGCGAATAAATTTTCGGACGTAATTTCCTAAAGCAGGGGAGACTGTAACAACCCGCATTTTCGCGCTTGTTACTCTCGTTATGCCTAGCACTAGAGATTCAGATCATAATGTAAACTATATTGCAAACTACGTTACTTCGCATATTTTCGCAAACACATCGTTTACTACAACACGCCATACGCTTACCTTTTGCGTATACTATTACGCTATTTCTACGCTACTCGCAAACGCAAACGCAAACTCGAAACACAGTTATTGATGCTATGACCTATTATATGATATTATTAGTTATATATAGATATCTAAATACTAATACTTGTTTAAACGCGCACACGCTTGCACGCGTAACTCAATTTATCGCACTGAAGTACAACATAACACAACACTACTTGTCTCACTAAAACGCTTAAAGTACCCACTGTTGGTGCATATGTCTGTCGACTTCGTCTTGTATCGAGTCTTGTATTAATATAGATAGATCAGGGCATGAATTACGAGAAAACATGTTAGATGCTTATTTCGCACGAAATGGATAAGGCATTTCGCACGAAATGACTTTGTCATTTCGTACGAAATGACCTGGCTATTTCGCTTGTGCTATTTCGCATGAAATAGGCATGCCTATAAATACTTGTTGTGCCTTGTCATTTGTAACTTTCCGGTTTCAGTGCCGAACTACTGCCGAAGTGTCTACTTGCTGTAAATCTTTGTTATATCAATCAGAAAGACATTTAAAGTGAATTGCAAGCTGAATTACCTCAATACGTTTGTTTTCGCCTTTCGTATTGAGCAAAAACTCTTCTGATCGACTCATTAAGGTCGCAAAACGATCCTACAAGTGGTATCAGAGCTCGGGAGGAAGAGTTCTTACCATTTCAGCTGCAAATTTTGATTTCTACACCTTCTTTTCAAAATTAAACAAGTTTTCACGGTCAAAATGGCTTGATTTTCTCACATTTTATGCAAAACAGTGTTTTAACAAAGCCTTGAAAGTTTCAGACCTAAAATCCAACTAAAACTTGATCAATTTGACAAAAACATGGCTGATATGATGACGTCAGCAGTATTTCGCACGAATTGAGGATTGCATTTCGCACGAAATCACACAGTTCCATTCATTTCGCACAAAATAACAAGTTCATTTCGCACGAAAACGCTATCGTTTGAAACTGTATCAAAAGTTCATTTCGTACGAAACAACATTCTCATTTCGCTTGAAAGATCTGTTATTTCGCACGAAATCAGGCATTTCGCATCAGTTGGGTTATTTCGTTTGAACAGGGTTATTTCGGGTGAAGAAGTTCTTTCCGCACCAAAGTTCATTTCGTTTGAATTGTGCTATTTCGTTTGGAAGATTATGTTTGTGAAATCTTGAAATCGAATCATGGAATAAGAATTTTACAGCGCGTTTGCTACTCTGATTACTATTGCACAACACACAATGTTAGAAAATGAAACGGGCACCATGCAAAAACCGCCAAAACTCATGAATATCGAGGAGTATAAAGGATGGAGGAGCGATTTGAAAATTGTGTTCAAGCAAATTATTTGGACGCTTGGGGATGTGTTGAAACAAAATATGTTAGACCGGTGAATGACGATGAAGAGGTTATTGCTATTAAAAATCTAAGTGCTGAAGAGAAAAAGAAATACAAAGATGAAAAGATGATGACTAGTTTATTGCATCAAGCTGTTAAAGAAGATATCTTGGTTTTATTGCAACATAATGGAACTGCATATTCAATTTGGAAAGCTTTAAAATCAATGTTTGTTGGAAGTAAAGAAATGATCAAGAACAAAAAATCGCTTTTGAAAAAGGAATTTGATCTATTTTGTGGTCTAAGAACTGAAAGCACTAAGCAGATTTGTTAGTCAACATGAAAAGGGTGAGCATCACAAAGGATAATGAAGAATTAATTGAGAAGTTGGCTGATGCGTTGCCACATGAAACTTGGGGCACGTATCTTATGATGTTGAGAAATAAGAAAGATTTTGGCAATCTGACAATGGGAAAGTTTATTGAAAAACTTGAAGCTCGAGAGATGGAACAATGAAAGATCTCAAGAATGAAGGATTTTGATGGCGAACAAGATATTGGGCTTTATTACAAAAGAGGTATCAATGATAAGACCAACATGTCACCAAAGATTGAAACTGCATTCAATGCTAAAAGTTCTTCTGGAGGGTCTTCTCAAGTATCAAACAGTAAAACGGGATTTTCTTCATATCCATCGTTTGATCCAAATTTTTCAAAGACAAAGAGTGGCAAAGTTCTACAATGCAACATTGCACTAAATCTTGAGAATGATCAGAATTACTCAGAAGAAGTTGCAAAAAGTCATATGTCTTTGTTATGACTGTATTAGAGTCATATGGGAGTTTAGTTGCAGGAAGGATCGGGAATCCAATGTTGACAAAGAGGATTACGATCAGATTGATGCTGAGGAGATGGAGTTAATGGATATAAAGTGGTGTATGGCGAGTGTGTTGAGAAGAGCTGAAAAGTTTAAACAAATTACTGGAAAAGATGATTTCCGTGATGCAAATGTTTCTACTTTAGGATTTGATAAATCTAAAGTTACTTGTTTTCGTTGCAGGGAAAAAGGACACTTCAAGAGAGTGTGCACAAACCGCGAAGCTAGTGGAGCTCAAAATCCGTTCAACAACAATGATTATTATCGGAAAGCAATTTATCATCAAGTTGCTCAACAACCACAACAACAAGAACCACAAACTGCACATGCTAAGAAAGTAATCGAGGAATCATCAAAGAGAGCCTGTATGGTGAATCAAGATGATAAAAAATCGACAAAAGGATCCAGTTAGGATAAATATATTTCAGCTGATAGTAAAGCATTTCTGATAGATCAAGATAATGAAAGATTGCCAGAAGGTTTTAGTTGGGAAAATTTTAGCTGGGATAATTATTGTCCGGATAAAGAGATTTTAAAAGCCAAAGCTTTTGTTGCTTGAGTTGATGAAGATAATGATAATGATGATGATTATTATGCAAACAGAATGAAAGAGCACATAAGAATGCTAGAGGAGAGTGACAGTGATGATGGAAAGATTCGAAAGAAAAAGAAGAAAGCTAAAAAAACAAGTTAGCAGTGATGATGAAGAAGTTCGTGTGATAAAGAAAAAGGTAAAAGAAGTTCCAGCTTTCACAGTTGAAGTAGAAGCTGATGCACAAAAGTTTCCTGTGAAATGTGAAAACTGTGAAGCAGTGAAAAAGCAAAACAGTACTTTGATTCATAACATGAACAGATTGAAAGAATCCTATGATGTTCTTAACAAAGCAATGAATCAGTACAATCAATGAAGCAGTGAACAAGCAACAGCTATGAAAACACTTCAAGGAGCTTTCATGACCAAGCAGAAAGTCGTCAACAATTATATTGAGAAGTGTGTTGTACTGCAATAGAAACTGGAAACCCGGAGGATTGAAACAGAAAGGGTAAACAAGTTATTAAAAAGTTACTCATGTACTTCTTATGTTATTGACAGGATTTATCCAACAGTTGAAGGCATGAAGGCGTTTGAAGAAGTTACATCTGAAGAAAAGACTTCTGAAACAAAAGAAGAAACTGATGTGAAAGATTCTGGTAAGAAACAAAGTGTCAGTTACAACAAGTGTCCACCCCCGCTTGAAAATGGATATTCTCCATGAAATCCAAATTCAGAAAGAGTCAAAAAGGCAACCAACTTAGTGTGGGAATCTGATCTTTCAGATAACTTGCTAGAAAACATTGATGTTACTTTTACCGCATTTGACACTGATCAACAATCTCAATTGATGAAGAAAGTGGTGGATCATGTGTTAGATAAGGATGAAATGGAGGAGTCTAAGTCAGAGTCAAAGTCTGAGTCCAACACTCCAAGTCCAACAGTTGAAAAAGAAAAAAGAGTTTACAATAAAGAATTTATGTTATCAAAATCTAATTTGAGTGATGAAACATTCAAAGTTGCATATACTTTGAATGATTCTAACAAATTATATTCTGATGAAGAATTTCCAATAAGAGGTGTCAAAACTGAAATGATCAAAAAGGTTTTCAAACTAACAGAAATTAATATTTCTGAAATAAAAGATGTAAATCTTTCTGAAAAACCTAAAAAATACACATCAAGAGTACAACAAAGAGAAAACAAGAAAAATGGTTACAGTTCTGGTTCTGGTTATCGAAAGAAACCAAACCATAACGGTAATTTCAAAAAGAAGGGATTAGGTTTTATACCACCAGAAAATCATAAAAATGAGAAAAATTATAAACCAAAAACCGTATTTGTTTCAGGAGCAAGCTCAGAAGAAGAGGAGAAAAGCTCATTCTGGAAACAGACAAACAAAGAATTCCTTGCAAAGAAGCAAGAAGGAATGAAGAATGAAGTTGTTCAAAAGAAAGAGACAAGAACTTGTTTTCAATGCAAAACAATTAGTCATATTTCCAAGAATTGTTCTAATGCAATTCAGACAAAACAGGGAGTATCTCTTAAAATGAAAGAGAAGATGGATGAAAATGAACCACCAACCAAACCTTTTATAGTTTTCAAAAACTCAAAATTTGAAGTGGGTGAAAGTTCTAAAAGGTTTTACAAGAGAAAAGCAAATCTTGATAACCAAAAGTGGGTTGTTAAGAAATCTGATGATAGTTCTAGCAATGATTCTGATTCGATAAAATCAGAGGAGCTATCTTCTGCCGATGAATCTGATTCCACAAAGTCAGAGGAGCCACAAATTGAATCAAAGGATAAAACATTAGTACCTTTAATGGATGATGCAAATTTTCCCCCATTAAGGGCTGAAAATTTTAAACAAAAAGTTGGCAAAGTTGAGATTTCAAATCAAATCTTTTCTGAAAAGAAAGAATTTGATGTTGAAAAAGCCTTTAACCCCAAAGTGAAACATATTTTTGGAAAAATAATTGATGGGAAGGCCAAAGGGGTTAAAGAATTTTATGAGAAGAAGATGAAAGGAAAGAAACCGAGTGTTGATAACTCGGAATCTCTCAAGGACTGTTAGGCTTGGGAGGATCTCTTTAATTGAAAAACCTGACTTACCGGAGCTCCCAAGTTGGTAATCGTAGAGCAGGAATCGGCATCTTTCTTAAGAAATTCACATCTGTGAAATTTCGATCTACATGTGGTATTTTCTTGATATTGTCATACCTTATCTTTACAAGTGGTTGACAAGAGGTTTGGTCCTACAAGTGGTTAATCAAGGTCATTAATTTGAACTTGATTTAACTTTCATTCAAGTGTTTGAAAAACAAACTGATGAGTTTATCCCCTAACCTACAAGTGATTTGTGAAAATCAACAAAACTTATTTTCCGGAAAAACCATTTTGATTAAAACAAACTTAAGTGTTTTGAAATCATAAGGGGAAAATAGTTTGTTGTCAGGGGGAGTTCTGATTGTTTATGCCAAGTGGATGGTGAATTGAAGCAATTCACAACAGTTGTCACTATATTTGTTCAGTTTGTCAATTTTTTAATGGTTTTGAATTTTAGGGGGAGTAAAATTTTTTAGAAAATCCAAAAACATTAGAAAATTTGAAAAAGCACAAAACTCGTTTTTGATTGAAAATTTGAAAAGAGACAAAAACATGATAAAATGAAAAAGAGTTTTGTTGTGAAAAAGAGAAAATGATAGTACATCAGTGGACAATCACAGCACGCTAAAGAATTGGAAAGTCAAATGTGATAAATGGTCACACTGATGATATGCCAGTAGGTTTTTATACATTCAGTAGATTGTTTTCGAGATATAAACCTAAATATCATAACTTACTTATCTTGTGAGGAACATCTCTCAGATATATGGGTAACCCCCGAAATCTTGTTTGAAAGATTTTCTATTTCTGACATACTAAGTCTTTGTGCGTGATGATATCTGGGGTAATATACCTGGACTTCTGATTTTGCGGAAGCAATAGCCTAGTCCTCGTATAATACTTTGCATAAGCTTTAATCTTAAAGCTCACCCTCAGCATAAAAAATGATGAAACATTGCAAAATGCTAATCATATGCTGTTGAAGAAAAGATCCTCAAACGGGACACACCTAAAGACGAGCCATCATCTATTTGTCTGAACGGAAGTTCTAACCTGAGCTCTGATGGTCTCGCATTACCCGTTTACAGATATCATTAGTGTACACTCACCTATAAGACTGAATATAGAAGTCTGGATACGGGAGTATATTCTGAGGTGGTACACACGAATGAGTTTAAGTGTGTTAAAACACTAAATCATATCTCAGAACAGTTGAACTTTATGTGAAAATTTAAGTGGATCAGTATACTGACAATCTAAGTGAATTGCTTAGAACTTAAAAATGTTTAAAAGCTTAACGGTGTTAGTGATTTGTCTCATAAACTGATATGATTCTCTTACACAAACTCACAAAAATATTGCATGTAAATATTTCTTTACTGCTTTCCGTTAAAAACAAAAATACAAAAAGATTTTAGTGTATTTTAGCATAAAGTTTTGAAAATCCAAAAAGATTTTATTTCATCTTATTTTTGACAACTGATGTTGAAAAGCTGATATTCAAAATTCTGAGTGCTAAACATGACGTAACTGGGTTGGAAAATTTGTTAAATGATATTTCCTACAAGTGGTTCATCAGAGACTAACATTGTAAAATTATTTTGAATGATTTCTACCTACAAGTGGTATATAAATTTGTCAAATTATAAATTTGTGAAATTTATTGTGAGGTAGAGTTTGTGCAGGTATGAGCAAGATCTATGTTTCGGTTCCTGAGGATTCTGTGATTAGAGAGAGCCAGGTTCGATCCTGAACTTGTGAAAGCCAGACTGCGATCCCAAGCATAACTTAAGGGGGAGTCTGATAACAAAGGAAGAACCTGAGCAGAATGTGAGCCAGATTACGATCTTGATACTGTTGATGCTGATGAACTTATGGAATCAAGAGATCTGATCAAGAGAATTAGATAGCTCGAGATTCAGATTCAAAGACTGTGAAGAAGATAGATCAACATCCAAGAGGGAGATTAGTTGATAAAGAGAAGAGAGAGATTGAGGATGCTTTACATTGTCAGATACTTCGGGAGAGATCGAGAAGACTGATAAAGACTGAAGATTGAAAACTCGACACTGAAGACTTCGTCAACATCCAAGGGGGAGTCTGTTGGTGCATATGCCTGTCGACTTCGTCTTGTATCGAGTCTTGTATTAAGATAGATAGATCAGGGCACGAATTACGAGAAAACATGTTAGATACTTATTTCGCACGAAATGGATAAGGCGTTTCGCACGAAATGACCTGGCTATTTCGCTTGTGCTGTTTCGCACGAAATAGGCATGCCTATAAATACTTGTTGTGCCTTGTCGTTTGTAACTTTTCGGTTTTAGTATCGAACTGCTGCCGAAGTGTCTACTTGCTGTAAGTCTTTGTTATATCAATCAGAAAGACATTTAAAGTAAATTGCAAGCTGAATTGCCTTAATACATTTGTTTCTGCCTTTCGTATTGAGCAAAAACTCTTCTGATCGACTCATTAAGGTCGCAAAACGATCCTACACCCACAATGGTTGACGCAACAAAACACGCCAAACGAAACCAAGTTGGAAAACTAACTCGCGCAAATACGGTCGTCCGAATGGACATCCGCTCGGATGACCATCCGACCGGATTGCCATTCGATCGGCTGAACCCATTCGATCGACGAAGCCATCCGAATGGAACCCATTCGATCGCACCACCCTAACTCTCACCCTCACCTATAAATATGACCATGGTATCTCATTTCAACACTTTGGTTCTCTCATTTGCTCCGAAGCTCTCTGTCTCGATTCAAGGCTAATTTGTAAGCTTTTCATCTCAAATCTTGTACAATCATCACCACTAATCACCTCTACATCATCTTCTCCATAAAAAATCACGCACAAACACTTACTTTTTCACTGAAATCACTGATTTAGACCTCTTGAAGGAGGTTTTCACCGTTTTGCTCCGGCAAACGGTTGAGGAACACCATTTGATCGAGAATGGTTCTAGATCTGAAAGATTTCACACGCTTTAACTCGAATCTCAACAAGATTTCAACACTTTCAAGCTGTTTTCAAACTTTTCTCCAACTTTCTACAACAAACTGATGGAATCTAGACTCATTCAGACTCTCTATTCGTTCCTTAGTCGAGAGCCAGCTTGAAAACGGATTTCCACCAAAGAGATGACCGATTAACGGGTTGAACATGGATCTTCATCAAGAACAGTAAGTTTGACCGAATGGGCTGAGACCATCCGATCGAATGAGCTAGGCTTGGTGTGTTCCTGTTATTTGACACGTCGTCGTGCCGTCTCCGTTAAAACTTCAAATTCTTTATTGGAAAACTTGTAAAGTTTTCAAATAACAGAACACCCACTCGAATGGCCATCCGATCGGATGATCATCCGATCGAATGACCATCCGACCAGGTGACCTGTCCATTTATAATTTCCAATGTTTAAACGATTTGACTAAACTTCAAACTTTAACAAATTTCTAAAACAAGCACACTCATTCGAATGGCCATCCGTTCGAATGGTCATCCGCTTGGATGACCATCCGTCCGGATGACCATCCACTCGGATGGGTTATAACTCATTCGACCGAATTACCATTTGAACACTCTACCATACGACATTCTGCTTACGCACTGTTCAACACGCTGCACAACAACTTATGCTACTGTTCACAGGCTAACTCAACGTGCTCCCTTTAATCCAATCCAGCTCATGTTTACTGTGACATCTGTGCTTGTGTAATCATTGTACAAACTCTGAATAGTTCAATTATCAATAAAACAATGTGATTTGATCCCAATATTTGTTTATTTATGTTTGACATTTTGCACGTTTTGATTTTTGTTCGATTTCAAACTCTATATCGCTTTCTTGAAAGTTATACGCAAACTGATACGTAAACGTAATCAGTTTAACAGCACAAGCACTCTGGAACATCAACATAAGCTTAACATACCTTAAATAACCTTTACATAACTTAGAAATAAGTTTTGAAGGGTTTTGTATGGCAAAAACAAGTTTATGCGACTAAAGGGACTATTTGCGTCAAACTGCGAAAGTCTGCCGATTCATATAGTAACGAACGCACCGGAACATGATCATAAGTTAAACATACCATAAATATCCTTTACATAGCTTAGAAATAGGCTTTGAGGGGTTCGGTATGCGAAAATAATCTTATTTGATCAAACAGGGACTAAAAGAGTAAAAAAGTGCATAAGTTTGCATTTACGCGTATATCTTACGTTCTGAACATATCTGGACATCCAAAAATTTTTTGTAATCATTAAAATATTCTATTTTAGTAACTGGAATGCTAAAATACCATTCGTCGCGCAATTTGGCTCGTTTTTCGCGTCCGTTCGTGTTTCGTCGTAATTAACCGAACAACGTGACCGTACGGCCAAACGAACCGACATCTGAGATATTTTCAAGCATATTTTATGACCCCTATACTAACATCCTTGTAGAGCCTTGAATTTGGGTTAACGGGGCTTAAACGCATAGAAAAACAAGTTTTAAGCATGCAGGGACCTGTTCTGCCATATCTGGAAATTTATATCTGATCTCCCTCGCGCCACGCGCCAGAACCAGGTCCTCCAGGCACGCCACGTGACAGCTCCATTTTTCAGCTATTCAGCTATTGTTCCTTGCTTTTTAACATGGTTTTGCAATACATGGAGCTTGTTTCAAGTATTTAAAACAATGGGCAACATGTGTAGGGCTAGGATCAAGCTTTGATCCACTCAAAAACACATGGAATGATCTTGTTCATTCAAGATTTCTATAAATAGCTTGGGTTCTTCATTCTTGTTCCTTGCTCATTTGATCTAATCTACTCTAAGTTGAAGCTCTCACTTGTTGAAAGCTTCATACCTGAGTATTTTTAGTTCAATTCTTCCTAGCTTGCACCTTTTGTAAGCTTCTTTCATACTTGTTCATGTATTTTAAGCATGAAAGTCAAATAGTGTTTGACTTTCTGCTTTGACCATGATTTGCTCAACACAAAGTTCATTTGAACTTTGCAACGTGAGCATAATCACGATGGTTATAGTCCCTTGTGATTATACCTACTGATTACCACGTTGATTAGGCGTAGTGACAAGTCAAAGTTTCGGTCAAAAATACGTATTTATGCGTTTTTTGCGATGAAGCTATTTTCGGGTATCAAAACACCTTGTTTTGATATCAAACTTGTTTTCTAACTTAGTTAAACATGTTTTAACATGTTTAACTTGTCACTTTTATTCTAGTGCTTATATAGGATCGTAAGTTAGGCGGTCTAAACAACCGCTTAGACTTTCGAACCCGACCCATTTGGTTGATCATTAAGATCCGACCAAACATATTTTGTGACCATAGCTGTATAGGGAATAACCTTCCGAGGTTATACCTTATGGTCACTTCGTTTAGTTAGTTGTATGATAGGTAGTTTATAAGCCTTAAGAAAATGACCAAAATGCCCTTTTTATGCATAATTTCATTTTAAGCATATGTAACCTAAATTTTGACATCTAAACTGATTATGCAATGTTATTAGACATATTAAGGCATATAATACTTGTCATAGGACTAGTTAGGCGGTCCGAACGCGCTTTTGCGTGAACGAAACGTTAAAGTAGCGTAAACTACCTTAAAGAGTCGTAACGGGTCATAAGCACTTAGGATACGTTCCGATTTAGAATGTAGGCTTTGTTAAACCATATTTATGAGTTCCAATACTCATTTGGTTTACGAAACCTCATTTTATCCGATCTTCCGATTTAGGTCCGTTTTGTAACGTAGTTACCTATATTAGGTGCCGATTGATTCCGTGATCCTTCAAGCGTTATTTGATTGTTATATCAAGACTATTAAGCAATGTCAAGTGAGTGCATAGCCCCCTCTTTTACCGCTTTCAAATATTTTGGAGTGATACACATGTGCCTAGTTGTTACTTTCGTGTTTTTCGTGTTTTATGACATATACTTGCTATGTTTATTAGTACGCATATAGTACATGATTTCCATTATGCTTTGCTATGAATGTTTACTTAGCATGATAGCACATTGATTTCATAAACATATTTGATATGTATATTTACTTAGCATGCAAGCACATTGATTTACATTACATTTTTGTTACATATGTTTACTTAGCATATGAACACATTGATTTACATTACATTTCTGCTATGTATGTTTACTGAGCATGCTAGCACATTGATTTACATGACATTTCTGCTTCGTATGTTTACTTAGCATACTTAGTACATTATTTTCACATAACATGTTTACATTTGGTATGACATTTGGTTTGTTTAACGGGTCAAAAATACATTCATTAACATTGATCACACCGCTCGGCAGTATGTAGTGGTACCATAGGAATTGACAACTCCCATTGCTGGAATCCTAGGTTTGTTTGGACGTAAGGAATGACAGAATCCGAAAACATTATAGATAAACCTTTGATTTGTTTAAGGGTTTATCCTACAGTCTCAAGGCTTGAATGTATGCAATAAACATTACCGCATAAATGTTTGTATCAGTAAAGCATTGATTTTGCAAAACATAACTTTTGACTTAAACTATGATTTATTCAAATACATTGTTTTGTACATTTTACCTATGGGATTGAGTAAATACTTTTTATTCGCCATACATGACATTTGATTACACATTGACATTATACATATGGGTTTGATTAGATACTTTTTACTTGCCATACATAACATTTGATTATACAAGACTTGATTTACATTTGACATTGGACATTGTTTACACATAAACATTTTGACATTGGTTTAAACAAGACATTTTTGGTGGTTATTGATAAGTGATTTACATAACGAGGCGTGTGTAATATGATAAAAGCATGGTGGATACGCCGCTGGTACTTCCTATATATAAGTTCTTTTATGATATTACATATCGTAGCATTATCTAAATCATTTCGACAAAGACATGATACATTTTATACAAATGACATATTTTCACAAGACATTGTTTTGTAAACGATATTGTTTATACAAACTCATTTTCTACTTGTTTATTTATTCAACCATGCATTATTCTTTATATATCATCTGATTTTCTTATCGATTTTCGTATGATTTATAAAAGAAAACACTTTTAAAGGTTCATGACTACTTTTGTTAAACATCCTCTTTTAACTACATATCATGAATCTTGCAACAACTAAACCTATGTATCTCACAAGCATTTTTATGCTGACGTACCTATTTTCACATGTGTTTTCAGGAGCTAATGCATGATATGGATCAGGATACACTTAGGCAGACTCGGGTCTTAGTGACATAAAAGAAGCAAGATTAGTTTAACTTATGTTGTATTTCCCTTAATTTCCAAGACAATGTAATTAAGTTTAATGAATAAAACCAAACTTTAAATACCATGGCTATGAAACAATAATTTTGTCGCTCCACTTCTCGACGTTTTCGCCGCGGTTTGTTGTTTTACGCGGTCGGGGTGTGACAGAAGAATTGGTATCAGAGCTCATGGTTATAGGGAATTAGGTTCTTAGTAATGCTTTGACCTAGACTATAACCTTTCTAGGACCCCAACACAAGTTACTTGTGTTTAGTTCTTAAAACATACACGTCACCTATCTTTAGGTGATTGCCAAAACAAGAACACAATTTTCCAAAACGATTTTGAAAATCAACCATCCATTTTTGAGTGATTCTTTTGGCCTTGTGACATCCAACTTTTCAAAATCTCGTCAAAGTTTGGGTCTAAATAATGTGAACACGTGCAATCTGGAGGGGTGGATGCCTGTATCTTGAGTTTTCTGTCTAGGCTAGAGTGTTCGTACAAATCCACATAATCGGACCAGTCCCTCTTACCTGGGAACTCTTGGGGTGAGTGTCCACTTATAGGTTAAAGCATGTCTTCGCGATACATTATTATGACCCATTTACTTTGATTAGTCACCGTGTGTCGTTTGTTTGCTTTGTGATAACGAACGAATGACCACTATCCTTACTTCTGTCGATATTTATAACATCTCATTTTTCATCATATCATCTTACTCGTTTTCTCTCATGTTTTCCTATTTTAGAATGCCTCCTCGATGTGATGCACAACCGCAACCTAACGCCAACTGGCGGCTATCATTGCGCAGCAAATGGCTGCTGCACTCCCAAATCTCATTGCTCAAATTAACCAAGCCAACAACAACAATAATGCACCTGCTCCGTGCAATTTTAAACACCTCAATTCGGCTAAACCGCTCAAGTTTAGTGGTTCTGAAGGAGCAACTGGGCTCCTACAGTGGTTTGAGAGTATCGAGAGTACTTTCCGTCATGTTCAGTGTCCTGGTAACCATAAAGTCGAGTTCGCTTCTAGTGTATTTCAAAAGAGGGCTCTTACTTGGTGGAATGGAGTAATGAGAGACCGTGGTGCTGATGTTGCTTTAGCACAGAGCTAGGCAGAGCTTAGGGCTCTAATGATGAGGGAATTCTGTCCTCGTCACGAACTCAGGGCTTTAGAAAGGGAATTTGATAACTTGAAACAAGACAGTGGTGAGCACCGTGCTTATACAGACAAATACGAGGAGTTGAGTTTGCTTTGTTCCACAATGGTTACCCCACTGGAGAAAGCCATTGAAAGATATGTCGATGGTCTGCCTGACCCTGTACAAGATATCGTTACTGGTAGCAACCCTACCACAGTCCGCCAGGCCATCGAGTTAGCTGCGACCTTAACTGAGTCACAAATCAGGAAAGGTAAACTCCACAGGAAGAGTGACAAGAAATAGAATCAGTCCGACAAGAGTGAGAAACAGAAGGTTAAAAAGGCTGAGTCGTAGAAAAGGTCAAGGAAGCGTAAGGCATCCAAGAACTTTGCTGTTATAGCGCATGCAAACCAAGTTGCTCCAAATTAGCCCGCGCAACCACCTGCCAAGAAACAGTACATTGGCAGTGCACCTCTGTGCAACAGGTGTAACAGCCACCATCAACCACACGTTCAGTGTCGTTATTGTACCAACTTTGGGAGATCTGGTCATCTTTCCAACACATGTCGTCTTGCTCCTAACCAGAATCAAGCAGCCCAAAACCCTGCTCAGCAACCTGCACAACAACCTGCTCAACAACCAGCACAAGCTGCACGACCCCACTACCCTCTTGGTTCTGGCTACAATTGTGGGGATTTGACCCACTACAGAAATAAGTGTCCAAGGTTGGCTAATGCAAATCAGGCGCAGGCTCGTGGTCGAGTCTTTAATATGAATACTAATGAAGCGCGTGCAGACAACGAGGTGTGAATGGTACGTTCTTTGTTAATAATCAGCCTCCTTCTGTTCTTTTTTATTCAGGTGCCGATAACAGTTTTGTGTCATTATCTTTTGAACCTTTGCTTTCCATGACTAGAACAAAACTAGGAAAGCCCTTGACAGTAGAGGTAGCTAGTGGTGAACCCATTTTACTCGATTCTGTTCTTCGAAATTGCTAGCTGAACCTTAATAACCATATTTTTCCTATCAACCTCACGCAAATGCAACTTGGAAGCTTCGACATTATAGTGGGAATGGATTGGTTAGCCAAGTACCATGCAGATGTAGTTTGTTTTGAGAAGATTGTCCGTATACCGCTTTCGAGTGGTGAGATCTTAGAGGTTCATGGTGAGAAACCTGCTAGCAATCTTAAACTCATGACGTGTACTTAAGCTCGAAGGTACTTACGAAAGAACTATGTGGCCTTTTTGGCATATATCATAGAGGATAAAGACAAAGGTAAGTGTAACAACCATAAATTTATTTAGCGATTTCCGTAAATAATCGCAAATTACTGAGTATTTATAGTTAAACATTCATGCTAAAATACGGGTTTATTAAAACTTTTCTGAATTTGTAAGCAAACAACATAGTGTAATTTAATTCATCGTTTTAGAATAACGACAAAACAACATTGCGGAAGCTTCGTTTAACATGTGTTCGGTTCTTGCTCGACGCTTGATCTTCATCCGGGACTCTCGACATTCACCAGTGATCAAAACCAACTTAAAAGTCAGTATTGATAGTTTAAATGATGGTACAAAACAAGATTATGATAATGGAAGGAAAATCCCAACGTTAATCTCTTGATCCAAAGACAAGGATTCCAAACTGGCCTCCACCGTAACTTACGGTGGGCACCGTAAGTTACGGTGGCCCCTGTATTAAAGTTCCCTCACCGTAACTCAGTGGGTAACTACCGTAAAGATTTCAGCCCCACCGTAACTTACGGTGGTCACCGTAAGTTACGGTGGCCCCTGTATCAACCCTTCCCATTTTACCGTTTTTGACACGACAACTTTCGTATCTTTCAATCCGCGTATCCGTTTGATCTCCCGTTTATATTTAAGACCTCAAAACTTGCTTCTAGTTAATCAAAATTCTTAGACCAAGGTATTTAACTCAAAATACCTATCTTGGATTCATAAGTTTTGTGAATTATGCGGCGAACACCCAAGTTACGTGCGTAATTCATTTTGACCCGTTAGAGAGGATTTAATCGTTTAAGTTTAAATCCCACTCTCTACTTTCCCATGTCATTTTTCTACGTTAAGGTATTCACATATCTTCCATCAAATTTACGCGTACCTGGCCCGGGTCAAAGTATTGACCTGTTTTAATACCTTGCCTTAATAATTTGCTGATTCATAGCCACGTAAATTCCATAAGCCGTTTTACCCTGTGAGCATTAGACTCGACAAGCACTTGTTAGTCGTTATTCGTCAAATGGTGTTAACATTACCATTTGACCTGTTTACTCTAAACAACCAAACATTTTGCACTTATATTTGAATGGTATTTATTTACCATTTCATTATTTAACCCATTTCGCCCCTTTTTGCCATTAAACATGGTTTTTATCCTTTTATTCGTCCCGACCCTTATCATTTCGTGTCGGAACCCATATTTCGGATATAACCTTGGTCGTGTTTATAATCTATAAAGTAAATACGTATCTTAAAAAAAGTGTAAGCTTTACTTACCTCGCGTCCGCGCAAACATTCTTCGCATCCATGATCCGTTTGACCCGTTCCTTTCCAAGCTCCCACCTAGCTTGTTTAGAGTCAACTATATCATAACATCCATAAGATGGTTAGATTGGTCATTCTATATAATGGCCATCACCCTATGGACCCCTTTTTTTTTACACACTTATCAATCAAAGCATGCCATATATTCAACAACTAGTTTCATACCATAATTATTTTCATTCACTAACCGTTTGACCCGTTAGTGAAATTACTTATATAACAAGTTAGTAAGTGATTTTAAACACTTTAAGCATGTCACATAAAGTGCTATTTGTTCCCAACAATCAATACTTAATGCCTAAAGTAAGTATATGCAATCCTATGCCTTTTTCTTGGAGTGAATTTCAAGTTTTGTCCTTTATCTTTAGG
The DNA here is from genome assembly GCF_002127325.2 of Helianthus annuus. Lineage (NCBI taxonomy): Eukaryota > Viridiplantae > Streptophyta > Magnoliopsida > Asterales > Asteraceae > Helianthus > Helianthus annuus. The sequence goes on from NC_035449.2 coordinate 70,788,908, forward strand.
TCACTTTGCAAGTTTTGTCCTTTATGTTTAAATTTGACGAGTTTTGTCCTTTATATTTAAAAATCAAGCACGTTTTACCCTTTATGTTTAAAAATCAAACACGTTTTGTCCTTTATGTTTAAAAAATCAAGCACGTTTTGTCCTTAAAAATCAAGCATAAAGGACAAAACGTGCTTGATTTTTAAACATAAAGGACAAAACTCGTCAAATTTAAACATAATGGACAAAACTTGCAAAGTGGCCTAAAGATAAAGGACAAAACTTGAAATTCACTCCTTTTTCTTGGTTAATAAGAACATTATTTATGTGTAGCGATTTTATATTTAGCTGCTGTAATTGACCATTTTGACCCGTTTAAAATCTGAATTAGATCAACATGTTCAAAGATGGATCGTAGAACACTCCAATACCTTCGCAAGCATATAAGGTACACCTTCTAGCGAATTTTCTATGATTTTATATGATTTTTATAAAATCAGCTCAGCAACTATATTTTCATTTTTTTCAACAGCTTTCAAGTTCTGAACAGCAGGTTTAATTCGCCTTTTTGGCCTATTTAACAACCACATTTGTTTCTTATGACTGAAAACAGTAAAAATTTACTTCATAAGCTTTCCAAAAAGGTATAGAACACCCAAATCGGATAAACGGTTGATTTTATATGATTTTTTAAGATTGGTCAAAATCCATATAAAAAGCTACGGAAATCATGTTTAGGGTCCTTTCAAATTCGACCCAAATCATCAAATGCAACCCATTTCCATGGCTAAAACCCTTATTAAACTCTTGGTAATGGTTAGAAACCTATAACACAGTGATTGTAGGCTAAGAGATGTCAAAAACATCATCTATTTCAAGAAGTCATCATATGAATCCTAATTTTACCATCTTCTCAGCTTCATCTTTGTCAATTTAAGAACTAGAATTAAAATTAACATATATTCAAGTCCTATTTGGTGATTCTCATACACCATCATGTTTAATTTCATACATATCAAAGATTTGTCATAAACCCACTACTCATGAAATCATCGAATCAAGCTCTACATACGAACTAGTAGACAACACGGTTTCACTTAGTCATTTTAACGGGCACCTTGTGGGCATGATTTTTATACCTCTTCTATTTAGTTCATGGCTAATCTTTTTAACCAAGTTTCAATCATTAAATCAAACCCTTATGTTTAGCACTCATGAACAATATCAAATCTTGCATCATAACATCAATTTTTTTCACAATCTAGCATACAAATTCTTGTGTTCATCACTTTGTTCAAAAAAACCCATTACACACATATATGGGTGATTATCAATTTCATAGTTTTTATCACTATATCATCAAACTTTTAACTAGGGTTTGTTCCTAGACATGGTTTCGACATAACAACACTCATACATTCAACATTCAAGCATGAATTTCAATTATGAGTGTTTATCGAAATTTCAAGATAACACCAAATGATGAAATTGAACATACCTTGTGATCTCCTAAGCTTGGTGATCACGAATTTAGTTAAAGCCCCAAAATCTTGGCTTGATTTCCCTTGATTTTGATCCAATTTGTGAGTTTAGGGTTCACTTGGAAGAACCCCTTTTTGGTCCTGTGAAGATGTCGACCAAACACACCTTTTTGTGTGTGTTTTGTTTTTTTTTTTTTTTATAAATCTATTTTCAAGATATCCAATTTGGTCCCTCATGTTTGGTTAGTTATTAAGTAGACCACAACCTAACCATTTCTAACACTATTCTCACTTATTAACTAGGTTAAATATTCCTAGTTAATTTAGTGGGTTCGGGGAAATTTACGACTGAGTTTATTATAGGTCCCGTTAACTCGGGCCTTTTATAAACTCCACTTATCCATAGGCCTTTATTTAGCTTTTTGTTAAATATTAGGTTTATTTATTTAAAAATCCTAATTACTCACCGGGTAAATTTTTACCACTAACGGTACTTTACCCGTCTTTTAGTATTAACGGGGTTTGATTACCAAACCCGTTTTCGGGGTGTTACAGTAAGTCTATTCAAGACATCCCTGTTGTTCGAGATTATCCTGAAGTATTTCCTGAAGAACTACCTGGTTTACCCCCAGCACGCCAAGTTGAGTTTCGTATTGATCTTATACCTGGTGCTAATCCTATTGCTAAATCTTTGTATCGTCTTGCACCGTCTGATTCTGAAAAAGGTTTCATCCGTCCTAGCTTTTCACCTTGGGGTGCTCCTGTTCTTTTTGTTAAGAAGAAATATGGCTCTTTCAGGATGTGCATCGATTATCGTGAGCTTAACAAACTTACCATCAAGAATCGATATCCCCTACCTCGCATTGATGATCTCTTTGATCAGTTACAGGGTGCTACTTGCTTTTCAAAGATTGATCTATGTTCTGGGTATCATCAGCTTCGTGTACTCGAGGAAGATATTCCCAAGACAGCTTTTCGCATGAGATATGGTCACTATGAGTTCATTGTTATGCCATTCGGTTTAACTAATGCTCCTACTGTTTTCATGGACTTGATGAATAGGGTTTGTAAGCCTTATTTGGACAAGTTCATCATTGTTTTCATTGATGACATTCTGATCTATTCTAAGACACGAGCCGATCATTAACAACATCTCCGTCTTGCTATGGAACTTCTAAAGAACTCCAAGTGTGAATTTTGGCTTAAGGAAGTTCAATTTTTGGGACATATCGTTAACGAACAAGGTATTCATGTAGATCCCGCCAAAATCAGTGCGATTAAGGATTGGGATACACCTACTACTCCTACTGAGGTTCGTTCATTTCTTGGTCTTGCGGGTTATTACCGCCGCTTTATTGAAAACTTCTCCAAGATTGTGGTTCCTCTCACTGCTTTAACTCAAAAGAATAAACCTTTTGAGTGGGGATGCAAACAGGAAGAAGCCTTTCAGACCTTGAAACAGAAACTCTGCGATGCACCTATTATATCTTTACCTGAGGGTAACGATGATTTTGTCGTGTATTGTGATGCATCCAACTTGGGCCTTGGCAGTGTTCTCATGCAAAGGAACAAAGTCATAGCCTACGCATCGAGATAGTTGAAGATACACGAGAAGAACTACACGACTCATGATCTTGAGTTAGGTGCAGTAGTTTTTGCTCTCAAAATCTGGAGACACTACCTTTACGGTACAAAATGTGTGGTTTTCACTGACCACAAAAGTCTTCGGCATATTTTCAATCAGAAAGAACTAAATATGAGGCAACAACGTTGGGTTGAACTTCTAAACGACTACGATTGCGAAATTCGCTACCATCCTGGTAAGGAGAATGTTGTGGCTGACGCATTGAGTTGTAAAGAATGAGTCAAGCTTCACTGTATTCAGGTTCGATCTGATATTCAAACTCGCATTTTTCAGGCTCAACATACTTGTGTTACACAAGACTTGATGGGTAAGGAATTACCATAGCATATAAAGCCTGATCTTGAACTAAAGGACAATGGATTGTATTATTTCATGGACCGCTTGTGGGTCCCAAGTCAAGATAACCTCCGCACCTTGTTAATGGATGAAGCTCATAATTCTCGTTATTCTATTCATCCTGGTGCAGATAAAATGTATAAGGATCTTCAAACCCAGTATTGGTGGCCCGGTATGAAGAAAGACATTGCCTTATACGTATCCAAATGCCTTACTTGTCTTAAGGTTAAGGCTAAACATCAACATCCCTCTGGATTATTGGAGTAACCAGAGATACCGGTTTGGAAATAGGAAAACATTGCTATGGATCTTATTACCAAGCTGCCAAGCACTAAGAAAGGTCATGATGCTATTTGGGTAGTTGTTGATCGTCTTACAAAGTCAGCACATTTCTTGCCGATCCGTGAGGATCTATCTGCTGACAAACTTGCTAGAATCTATGTGGATGAGATTGTATCCCGACATGGTGTTTCTTTGAACATTATATCTGACAGAGATGCTCGATTCTCGTCTCACTTTTGGAGAACCATGCAATCTGCAATGGGAACCCAACTTAATTTGAGCACAACTTATCATCCGCAATCAGATGGTCAATCTAAAAGAACAATCCAGATATTGGAGGATATGCTTAGAGCTTGTGTGATCGATTTTGTGGTAGTTGGGATTCGTATCTTCCATTGATTGAATTCTCCTACAACAATAGTTATCACTCCAGCATCAACATGGCTCCTTTCGAAGCTTTATATGGTCAAAAATGCCGTTCACCAGTCTATTGGAATGATATCGGTGTAGCTCAGCTTACTAGACCTGAGCTCATTCTAGAGACTACAGATAAGGCCAAGAAAGTTCGCGATAACCTTCAGACAGCTCGAAGCCGTCAAAAGAGTTACGCGGATAGAGGACGCAAGCCCTTGGAATTTCAAGCCGGTGATCACGTCTTACTCAAGGTTTCACCTTGGAAAGGTGTAATCAGATTTGGAAAGAAAGGAAAACTTGCACCTAGATATGTTGGACCATTCAAGATCGTTGAAAGAATCGGAAAAGTGGCTTACAGGCTAGAAATACCTCCTGAACTTGGAAATGTTCATCCAACCTTCCACGTGTCCAATCTTAAAAAGTGTTTAGCTAATGAGAACCTCCACATACCACTTGATGAAATTCTTGTTGATAACACAATGCATTTCTTTGAGAAGCCTGTGGAAATCATGGACCGTGAAGTTAAGAAACCGAACGCAAGCGCATACAAATTGTCAAAGATCGTTGGGAATCTAAACGTGGTCCAGAATTTACTTGGGAACTTGAAGACCAAATGAAGGCGAAATATCCACATCTATTCTCATAAGTTTCCTCTAAATAAATTTCGGGACGAAATTTCCTAAAGTAGGGGAGACTATGACATATGTGCTTATGTAATCATTGTACAAACTCTGAATAGTTCAGTTATCAATAAAACAATGTGATTTGATCCCAATATTTGTTTATTTATGTTTGACATTTTGCACGTTTTGATTTTTGTTCGATTTCAAACTCTATATCGCTTTTTGGAAAGTTATACGCAAACTGATGCGTAAACGTAATCAGTATAATGCGACAAACACTCTGGAACATCAACATAATCTTAACATACCTTATATAACCTTTACATAACTTAGAAATAAGTTTTGAAGGTGTATGGCAAAAACAAGTTTATTCGACTACAGGGACTATTTGCGTCAAACTGCAAAAGTCTGCCGATTCATACAGTAACGAATGCTCTGGAACATGATCATAAGTTAAACATACCATAAATATCCTTTACATAGCTTATAAATAGGCTTTGAAGGGTTCAGTATGTGAAAATAAACTTATTTGATCAAACAGGGACTAAAAGCGTCAAAAAGTGCATAAGTTTGCATTTACGCGCATATCTTACGTTCTGAACATATCCGGACATCCAAAAATTTTTGTAATCATTAAAATATTCTATTTTAGTAATTGGAATGCTAAAATACCATTCGTCGCGCAATTTGGATCGTTTTTGCGTCCGATCGTGTTTCGTCATAATTAACCGAACAACGTGACTGTACGACCAAACGAACCGACATCCGAGATATTTTCAAGCATATTTCATGCCCCCTACACTTTAACATCCTTGTAGAGCCTTGAATTTGGGTTAATGGGGCTTAAACGCATCGAAAAACAAGTTTTAAGCATGCAGGGACCTGTTCTGCCATTTCTGGAAACTTATATCTGATCTCCCTCGCGCCACGCGCTAGAACCAGGTCCTCCTGGCGCGCCACGTGACAGCTCCATTTTTTCAGCAAACCAGTTTTCAGTTATTCAGCTGCTGTTCCTTGGTTTTTAACACGGTTTTTCAATACATGGAGCTTGTTTCAAGTATTTAAAACAATGGGCAACATGTGTAGGGCTGGGATCAAGCTTTGATTCACTCAAAAACACATGGAATGATCTTGTTGATTCAAGATTTCTATAAATAGCTTGGATTCTTCATTCTTGTTCCTTGCTCATTTGATCTAATCTACTCTAAGTTGAAGCTCTCACTTGTTGAAAGCTTCATACCTGAGTATTTTTAGTTCAATTCTTCCTAGCTTGGACCTTTTGTAAGCTTCTTTCATACTTGTTCTTGTATTTTAAGCATGAAAGTCAAACAGTGTTTGACTTTCTGCTCAACACAAAGTTCATTTGAACTTTGCAACGTGAGCGTAATCACGATGGTTATAGTCCCTTGTGACTATACCTACTGATTACCACGTTGATTAGGCGTAGTGACAAGTCAAAGTTTCGGTCAAAAATACGTATTTATGCGTTTTTTGCGATGAAGCTATTTTCGGGTATCAAAACACCGTGTTTTGATATCAAACTTGTTTTCTAACTTAGTTAAACATGTTTAACTCGTCACTTTTAGTCTAGTGGCTATATAGGATCGTAAGTTAGGCGATCTAAACAACCGCTTAGACTTTCGAACCCGACCCATTTGGTCGATCATTAGGATCCGACCAAACATATTTTGTGACCATAGTTGTTAGGGTATAACCTTCCGAGGTTATACCTTATGGTCACTTCGTTTAGTTAGTTGTATGATAGGTAGTTTATATGTCTTAGGAAAATGACCAAAATGCCCTTTTTATGCATGATTTCATTTTAAGCATATGTAACCTAAATTTTGACATCTAAACTAATTATGCAATGTTATTAGACATATTAAGGCATATAATACTTTTCATAGGACTAGTTAGGCGGTCCGAACGTGCTTTTGCGCGAATGACACGTTAAAGTAGCGTAAACCACCTTAACGAGTCATAACGGGTCATAAGCACTTAGGATAGGTTCCGATTTAGAATGTAGGCTTTGTTAAACCATATTATATGAGTTCCAATACTCATTTGGTTTATGAAACCTCATTTTATCCGATCTTTTGATTTAGGTCCGGTTTATTAACGTAGTTACCTATATTAGGTGCCGATTGATTCCGTGATCCTTCAAGCATTATTTGATTGTTATATCAAGACTATTAAGCAATGTCAAGTGAGTACATAGCCCCCTCTTTTACCGCTTTAAAATATTTTGGAGTGATACACATGTGCCTAGTTGTTACTTTTGTGTTTTTCGTGTTTTATGACATATACTTGCTATGTTTATTAGTACGCATATAGTACATGATTTCCATTATGCTTTGCTATGAATGTTTACTTAGCATGCTAGCACATTGATTTCATAAACATATTTGCTATGTATGTTTACTTAGCATGCTAGCACATTGATTTACATTACATTTTTGTTACATATGTTTACTTAGCATATGAACACATTGATTTACATTTCATTTCTGCTATGTATGTTTACTGAGCATGCTGGCACATTGATTTACATGACATTTCTGCTTCGTATGTTTACTTAGCATAGTTAGTATATTATTTTCACATAACATGCTTACATTTGGTATGACATTTTGTTTGTTTAACGGGTTAAAAATACATTCATTGACACTGATCACGCCGCTCGGTAGTATGTAGTGGTACCATAGGAATTGACAACTCCCATTCCTGGAATCCTAGGTTTGTTTGGACGTAAAGAATGACAGAATCCGAAAATATTATTGATAAACCTTTTATTTGTTTAAGGGTTTATCCTACAGTCTCAAGGCTTGAATGTATGCGATAAACATTGCCGCATAAATGTTTGTATCAGTAAAGCATTGATTTTGCAAAACATAACTTTTGACTTAAACTATGATTTATTCAAATACATTGTTTTGTACATTTTACCTATGGGATTGAGTAAATACTTTTTATTCACCATACATGACATTTGATTACACATTGACATTATACATATGGTTTGAGTAGATACTTTTTACTTGCCATACATAACATATAATTATACAACACGTGATTTATATTTGACATTGGACATTGTTTACACATAAACTTTTTGACATTGGTTTAAACAAGACATTTTTTGTGGTTATTTATAAGTGATTTACATAACGAGGCTTGTGTAATATGATAAAAGCATGGTGGATACGCCGCTAGTACTTCCTATATATAAGTGCTTTTATGATATTACATATCGTAGCGTTATCTAAATCATTTCAACAAAGACATGATACATTTTATACAAAAGACATATTTTCACAAGACATTGTTTTACAAACGATATAGTTTATACAAACTCATTTTCTACTTGTTTATTTATTCAACCATGCATTATTCTTTTATATCATCTGATTTTCTTATCGAATTTCGTATGATTTATGAAAGGAAACACTTTTAAAGGTTCATGACTACTTTTGTTAAACATTGTCTTTTAACTACAAGTCATGAATCTTGCAACAACTAAACCTATGTATCTCACAGGCATTTTTATGCTGACGTACCTATTTTCACATGTGTTTTCAGGAGCTAATGCATGATATGGATCAGGATACACTTAGGCGGACTCGGGCCTTAGTGACATAAAAGAAGCAAGATTAGTTTAACTTATGTTGTATTTCCCTTAATTTCCAAGACAATGTAATTAAGTTTAATGAATAAAACGAAACTTTAAATACCATGGTTGTGAAACAATAATTCTGTCGCTCCACTCCCCGACTTTTCCGTCGCGGTTTGTTGTTTTACTCGGTCGGGGTGTGACATTTACTTGCCAAACACACACTGTGAGTATACTCGAACCCTTTTTCGCTTAACGCACTTTTGGGTGTAACATACGTTCTCTATAAAAAACACAACACTTAAACGCATTTCAACGCTAACCACACTCGCATTTTATACGTGATTAGTTGAATTATTTGTTTCTATGCTTATACAATGTTACATGCCGGACCGCCTCTAGCAATGATAGTACTATTGTTTGGACTCAACACCTGTCGTTGACAAGGGTTGTTAAGGATTACAACACACTCTACTTCACGTGTTTGCAGTGGTGAACACGTGTCGCGCATACCTCAAAACGCAGTCTCGTGGTTAGGATGTATCATTGTTGGTAGCTTACTTGATTCGCCTATTATGTGTTACATGCTGGTTATGCGTAAACGCTTTCTATACTATATCTATGCAAACTTGTATACTCGCCAATACTTTTTGTATTGACTTTATTTTAACGTATGTTGTAGGTTAATCGCAGTTTATCTCGAATCAAGCCTAGGAATGTCACACCCCAACCGATGGCGGAATCATCGGGGCATGGCACTGAGCGAAACAGATTGTCCAGAAGTGTCCATAACAATTATCATCGCTATTCAGTTTAAATTAACACGTCCCATACCGTGTCCCAAATAACAAACCAATTATTACAGATAACAGCTAGACAAATATTCTGTTCCGACAACTCGGGTTTAAATAAACAAATAAATATTGTTCAAATGCTCCTAAAGACCCAGCCTGACAAGATCTATAGACCACTATGCTCTAGTTGCTTTCTGTTGGGATTGAACCCTATCAGAGGAACAGACAATGTAAAGCCAAAACTGGATCAGCTCAGTGGATTCAGAATAAGCAGATGCTGATATACATATCTCTCCCCTTGAAAGTGATTACAACAACTGATGACCTCCTATCTGCTGATCTTACTAACTGCTGACCAATAACTGCTGCTCAATTAAAGATCTGATGAAGACTCAAGTCCTGCTGATTCAATCTACTGCCTTGAGTCAAGCACTGCTGATCCGGATAAGTGCTGCTGGGTTCACAGCAGTAGAAGGTTGCAGCAGTAGTTCTAAAGTCTGTTTGTAATAGAATGTAATAGCAGAAGTTAACACAAGCAGTGTCTGTATAGATCAGAGGTTAGAGTTTGTTAGGAGGTTAGATGTCACTTTCATGGTGACGTCAGCTAAAGATGCTCAGTAGTTTGCAAGTGCTTATAAATAGTACAGTACTTTGTACTGTTCTATTAGCTCTTCACATCATTCGTCTTCTTTGCACGAACAAACTACTGAGCTCGGGCTGAGGGGGAGTTTGCATTCATACATCATCATTGTAATCGTGTTTGAAATAAATTCAATCATTCGGTTCTTTGTGTAAAGATGTTTGATTAAAGTATTGCTCTCATTTGATTGTATGCAAAGTTTGTTATCATTTTAATTCCGCTGCACAACTCATCCATTTTCCATTTTAACTTCAAACAAAAATACAATCGAAAGGAAACTCAGATCCAACAATTGGTATCAGAGCTAGAACAGTCAAATTTGATTTAACAATCATTTTGACGTAAATAGTTCAGCTCAAAACAGTTGATACTGATCGTTTGTTCGTCATTGAAAAACAGAGTAAGGATTAATCACCATTATAGTTGATTTCTCAGTACCTGTAAAACAACAAGAATGACGTCACAATCTCAGGACGATAAAAACAACATTGGCTCGCTCTTTAAACCACCTATGCTAAAAAGAAATGAGTACAACATCTGGCAGAGGAGGATGGGTCACATCCTCGCTCAACACAGCACAGGTTGTTGGAAGTCTGTTATCTTTGGTCCTCATGTTCCTACAGTGCCAAGCGCTGAAGATGCTAAAAAACAAGTTCCTAAACCTGTTGAAAATTATACTGAAACGGATTATCAAAAATTTGAACTGGATGCTAAAGCATTTAGTATTGTTGCATCAGCGCTCCCCAACGAAATATATGCTGGACTGTTACATTGTAACAGTGCCAAAGAGTTGTGGGACGCACTTAAGGAACAGTTTGGAGGTACCGAAGAGGTCATAGAAAACAATAGGGAAATCCTGAACCAACAGTATGAAACATTTTGTCATGTTAAAGGTGAATCACTGACTCAACAATTTGAGCGTTTCAGTTGTCTCATCAGTGAACTGAGGCTTGTTAAAGTCACGTTTTCAAACTCGACTCAAAATAGCAGGTTCCTCAGATCACTGCCAGAAAAATGGGACACAATAGCTATTGTCACCAGAACTGCACCTGAGTTCAAGGATCTGACCTTGACCCAACTCCATGGTCGACTCCTGACCTTTGAGAGGGAGTTGAACCAGAAAAGGAAGTTACAAGAGTCAGGGAAAACCGTTGATGATTATTCATTCGGTAACACTGCTCTTCTGGGTCAAGAATAATCTGGTGGTAGTGGTAAGGATCAGGGTTATGATCACTTCATTGACATAACTGCTGGAGCAAACTTTAACAACCCTGATCCTCACTCTACAGGTTATGCATTCACTGCAAATGAAAACCAGATGTCAGACAATTTAAGCTTTGAACTCAATGATTTACAGCATTTCGACCCCACTGACCTAGAAGAAATGGACATCCTGCACCAACTGGCCTTGCTAAGTGTTAGAACTAGCAAGTTTTATAAGAGAACTGGGAGAAAATTTCCAGGTCTTCATGGGAACCTAAGGGTTGGGTTGGATAAATCGAAAATCAAGTGTTACAAGTGTAACAAGTTGGGACACTTTGCTAGGGAATGTAGGAGTCAAACAACTGGTCCCATAGTCACTCACCCTAGTTCAAATCCTAGACCTCAAACTCAAAACACTGTGCACTATGCCCAATATGCCCCAGAAGCACATGTGAACACTGCTCACTATGTTGTTGCCCCTATACCAGTGCATTATGTCCAAACAGCTGCTCCACAGATCCAATTTGTTCAAACCCCTGCTCCCCAGGCACAAGTGCAATCTGCACCTCAAACTACTGCTCCAGTAGTTACACAACCTGAACAACAAAGTTTCTTTAGTCAAGAGTTTGTTGACTGGAGCAATATGCCTGAAAATCTTAATGATGAAAATTTTGCACTATATGCTTCAAATGATTCTTCTCACAATGAATTTTGTTTGATGGCATTTGTAACAACTGTCACTAAAATCCATAATTAGGATGGTAATTAGGTCATAAGGAAACCCTAATTGAAAAACCCACGTGATTCTGCATAAACCCTAAAATTTTCTTAACAATCAGAATCAGGATCAGGGCCCCTAAAAACTTAGGGGGGGGGGGATAAACCCTAGTTGGTAATATCTTAATAACTTTTACGTGGGAGCTAAGTTTCGGTGAACGTCGACTCAGCAGGCCTATACCCACACCAAGGCTACTCTAGGCTAGATGGGTTTCCCAGGCGAGTAGCGGAAGAATCCCTGTCATCTTCCGCGACACGCGGGAGATGCCAAATTCACGTATAAATACTAGGCATTGGGACTTGAATTCTGTCTTTGGAACGACGTAAAATCGAGTTACGTAGATCAAGTTATCACAGAAACAGTCCAACACACACACACTAATCACGAGGTGCTGCCACAATCAGGGTAATAACTCGATCGCTATTACGATTCAACGTCCGATCGATTATAACTATCCAACGATAGTCCGGGTGCTGCTCAATTGAGCTTGTACTTTGATTATTCGTCGTGATTTTGACTTGAATATTTGAGTGCTGTTCGAATTCGGACTATGCTCGGTTATTCGTTGTGAATCCGACTGAATTTTCGAGTATTGCACTGATTAATCGTTGTGAGGGTTTAATCTCGTGAATTGACGTAACTGCTGTATTAGTTACTAACCTGTATGTGTGTGCATTGTGTTAAACTAGGTGTAATCAAGGCTAATCAGTAGGCTTATATCTATTGCTCGTTAATCTGCAATGTGAGTCATTCTTCTTTTTAAAATTATTTTCTCACAGTTTGTGAGTAAGTATTACAATACCTCAAATTATTTTCAAGGTTATAATTACAGGGATTAAGTCTTTGTAATCACCAAATTACAGCTGGTATGTGGGGTATTGTGCACATTACTATTTTTATCACTCTATGTGAGTGAATATTACTCTATGTGAGTAATTATTACTCTGTGTGAGTACACCGTCACTATTAGGGCAACGGGACCCAATAGTGGTATGACCACAGTCACAGAAATGAATCGAGTGACAAATACCCATTCTTGATAATTGGTTGATAGAAACATTGTAATCGCTCTTAATACTGCAAATTATAACTAACGGGTCGTTTTAGAAAACAGAATGATTCACTCAGTATTTCCCCGCTGACAAAACCTTTTTCAAACATGTTTCAGGTGATCTGTGTGATCCAGGAAAAGTGCAGTAAAGCACTATCAAGCTCAGAGAAGTGGCTCAGTGTAAATAAAACAATAAAACGTGTTTTGACAAATAAAGATTTCTGTGTGAAATCAACTTATTGTAAATTATGGGATTATCCCTTAAACATTGTGTAAAATATTAAACGAGCATTTTCCGGTGAAAAGATCCTGTTGTAAAAAGACTTCCGCTGTCGCATAAATTAAATACCACGGGTACCACTGAAATCTGCATCGCGGGCCCCGACTCCGTCCAGGGTGGGTCGGGGGCCGCGACAGAAAGGTGGTATCAGAGCTAATAATTAAATTGAGCCACTGATCGAGCCACTGATTAAGCCTAAATTAAGTATTTTGTCCAAATGCTTAATTTTACTAATTATTATTCGATGATTATATGTTGTATTAACTGGTTATTTTAGTGACAGTATGGGTAAGCAAAAGTTGTCTGCTATCTACCACAAACTAGATGTGGCATCTTCTTCTAGAAACCCAGTAAACCTAGAAGAAGGAATCTTTGTCCGCAAAGCAAACTATAAGAATCCTCTTTCCCCATAGAAAAGGGATTCAATACTTAAAAAGAGTCAGGAGAAAAAGAAACCCCGAACCAAGAGAGTTAGGTTTAACCCAGAAGTCCAAGAATTGGATAATAGTACACCTTGGGAAAATAAAATAGACGGGAAATGGGCAAATCTCTATATGCTAGCTACTGTAGCAGAAAATACTAATCTCTAAATATCCGATAAGTTGGGTCTAGTAAGAGAAATCACAATCCCGTAAATAAATAAAATCCCAGTGTGTTTATTTCAGTTATTTCTGTACAAAAAGTAATATGCAATAAAACTTCAGTGTTTGTTTGTTAAACTTTGTTCCAAAGTTTTAACATTGCATTTTGCATATATGCTATGCAGCATGAATGAGATGTCGGAAGCCTTCCAGAATCTCAACTTATATCCAGTGCCTATCGAAGTCTCTCACGACTTTACTGGTTACATTGCTGACATAGAAGAACCTGTGGAATTCAAAGCTCCACCGCTGGAAAAAGCCAAACCTAAAAAGAAGAGAAGATACGTAGGGTGGAGGAAAGTACGCCGTAGGAAACCTGCCACTAGGAGACTCCCTAAAATAGAAAATCCTGTGATCATGAGCAAGGGAAAGGAAATAGAAACTGGAGAAAGTCCAAAACCACCCGAAAAGGAAATAGGAATAGATCTGAAACGAAAGGGAATAGAAATTGGCGAAAGCTCTAAACAATCTGAGGAATTCACGTTCCAAGACGAAATAGATCGCCTACTGGAAAATTGTGATGTTTTAGAGCCTATCAACGATAATCTCTTTTCTTACCCGGCTACAGTTCAATTCCCACTAAACCTAGGACCAGCTATTCCAGACCCACTAGTTCATACCAGACCATTAGGCCAAATGGAGGAATGGTGGACCAATGACTGGCAATTCCAAAACATAGTCAACAGTCCTTATAGCTTCCTTCCACAATTTGACCCAGAACCACTCCCAAATCCTCCCATGAGTAATGAAAACCTAGCTGAACTCCGTCAGTTCGGTGAAGAACTGATAGGTACAGGTAATAGGATCAGGGAAATGGGGGAGCATCTAACTTGGAAGTACGATGAGAGGGAGCATCGTTACTAGAACCGTCAGTTAAACCACAGAAAGCCGTATTGTATGATAGTAACTTAAAATTCTGTAAAATGGGCAATAAAACTCTGTAAAATACGGTGTGTATGGATGCATATACAATATACTAACAAAGTAAAAGTCGAGAAATCGACAATTTTGGTTATATTCGTATGTTGTGATAATCTATGTGTATCTATGTGAATTTTGTCATTGATAAGTTAGACACTAATAATTTTACCAATTAGCAGATGGAAAATGCTAACAATGAACCAATTAATGAAGTAAATCAATCTGAGCAAGAACAGGAAGATCAATATATAACTAGGCAAGATATCGAGCATTTTATCGCCCAAGGGATAGCTCATGCTATTCCAGAAATTGTAGCTGCTGTTCAGAAACCTGCCGAACCACAATTAATTCCTAGTAAACGTATTCCAGAAGATAACGGCAGTAACAGCATAAATGGAGGCGGCAATCATGACGATCATGATCCGCAGAAGGCCCCACTCCCTAAAAGAATGAAAGCTGCAACGCCTGGTTGCACTTACAAAGAATTTCTTGCCTGCAAACCCGCAGAATTTGCAGGTAATGAAGGGGCAACTGCAACACTGCGTTGGTTAGAGAAAACCGAAGCAGTAATCGCAATAAGCAAATGTGCCAAAGAGGATCAAGTGATGTATGCATCAAATCTGTTCAAAGAAGGAGCATTAGAATGGTGGAACACGGTCCTCCAGGCAAAAGGAAGAAGGGTAGCCTATGCAATGAATTGGGAAGAATTTAAGAGTCTTGTTGAAAGAAAATTCTGTCCCGAATACGAGAAGGAACAAATGGCAAACAAGTTCCTAAGTCATCGTATGCTAGGAGTAGATTGTCGGGGATATACTTCGACATTTTTTGAATACGCAAGGGTAGTGCCATCACTGGCTTCGCCAGAACCGGTACTTATTTCTCGTTATATCTGGGGTTTAATTAGTGAGATCCGAAACATCGTTAAAGCTGCGAGACCTCGTACTATTGACGATGCTGTAGAATTAGCTAACACCCTAACAGATGAATTGGTACGCACAAAAGAAGAAGATCGCAAGAAGGACTTAGCTCAAAAGATTACCCAGGGATTTCGTGTGGGTAATGCCAAGAAAAGAGGAACCGGGCAATCCTCATCATCTCCTTTCTGCAAAATTTGCAAAAAGAAGCGTTATGGACAATGCAACATGGTTTGCAATTTTTGCAAAATGAAAGGACATCGGGAAGAAGACTGCAGGAAGAAAACAAAAGTTTGTTATAATTGCAGAGAAAGGGGACACTTTCAATTTGAATGTCCTAAGTTAGCTAAACCTGTAGTTAACCAAGCCAAACCAGCTGAAGGAACAACCAAGAGAAATGCGCGAGCATTCCAGCTGACCACTCAAGAGGCCGAACTCGTCCCCGATGTGATAGCTGGTACGTTCTTAGTTCACAACGTCTTTGCAAAAGTATTATTTGACTCTGGTGCGAACCAAAGTTTTATAAATACTTTATTTTGCCAAGATCTTAAGTTACCATTAACCACTCTTAGGCAAATCTTCACAGTAGAAACTGCAGAAGGAAATTCTGTGAAAATAGATAAAATCTGGCAAGAAGGAAAAATAGAATTATTAGGCCATAAGTTTTCTGCAAATTTGTTACCAATGAATTTAGCAGGATTCGATGTAGTATTAGGAATGGATTGGTTGATAGCCAACCATGCACGAATCCTATGTGACAAAAATGCTGTAGAAATTCAAACACCTACAGGAGAAGTAATTTTAATTACTGGAGATAGACCTCGAAAACCATTAAAATTCATCTCAGTAATGAAATTGGCTAGTTATTCGAGAAAGCAGGAAATGATGTACATGATTTCAGTAATTATTAACACTAAGGATAAGGAACTTCAGGACATCCCGGTAGTGTCAGAATACCCAGACGTTTTTCCAGAAGAATTACCTGGATTACCACCTGATAGAGAAGTAGAGTTTAGAATTCATTTAATTCCAGGTACTGCACCAATAGCCAAAGCACCATATAGATTAGCACCTACCGAAATGCTAGAATTGAAAAAGCAATTAGATGAATTATTAAGCAAAGGATTCATACAACCTAGTTCATCCCCTTGGGGTGCACCGGTACTGTTTGTGAAGAAGAAAGATGGATCGATGAGAATGTGTATCGATTATAGAGAGTTGAATAAGGTTACGATTAAGAATCGATACCCACTACCTAGGATTGACGATCTTTTTGATCAATTGCAAGGAGCTAGGTATTTCTCAAAGATAGATTTAAGATCTGGATATCATCAGTTGAAGGTACAAGAAGAAGACATACCTAAAACTGCTTTCAGAACTAGGTATGGTCATTATGAGTTTACAGTCATGCCCTTTGGATTAACGAATGCTCCAGCAGCATTCATGGACATGATGAATCGAATCT
The DNA here is from genome assembly GCF_002127325.2 of Helianthus annuus. Classification (NCBI taxonomy): domain Eukaryota; kingdom Viridiplantae; phylum Streptophyta; class Magnoliopsida; order Asterales; family Asteraceae; genus Helianthus; species Helianthus annuus. Next base: position 70,805,965 of record NC_035449.2, read on the forward strand.
GTAAACCATACTTGGATAAATTTGTGATCGTTTTCATCGACGATATACTTATTTACTCCAAAAGCCAAAAAGAACATTGTGAGCATTTACACGTTCTCTTAACTTTGTTAAGAAAAGAAAGGCTTTATGCCAAATTCTCGAAATGTGAATTTTGGCTGCAAGAAGTACAATTTTTAGGACATGTGGTAAATCATGAAGGTATCCATGTAGATCCTGCTAAGATAGACGCAATTACGAAGTGGAAAGTTCCACAAACAGCTATGGAGATAAGAAGTTTTCTAGGCTTAGCTGGATACTATAGACGATTTATCAAAGATTTTTCTAAAATAGCCGTACCATTAACTAAGTTAACCTGTAAAGCCGCTAAGTTTGAATGGGGATCTAGACAAGAAGAAGCCTTTAAGATTTTAAAGCATAGATTGACGAATGCACCAATCTTAGCTTTACCCGAAGGAACAGAAGACTTTGAAGTATATTGTGATGCTTCAAAATTAGGATACGGATGTGTGTTAATGCAACGCAAGAAGGTAATTGCGTATGCTTCTAGGCAATTGAAAAAGCACGAAGAGAATTATACGACTCATGATCTAGAATAAGGAGCCATAATTTTTGCCCTTAAGATATGGAGACATTATCTGTATGGAAGTAAGTTTACTGTTTATACAGATCATAAGAGTCTAAGATATATATTTGGGCAAAAAGAATTAAACATGAGGCAAAGAAGATGGATGGAGATGCTAAGCGATTACGACTGTGATATCCAATATCACGAAGGAAAAGCAAATGTAGTTGCAGATGCCTTAAGTCGTAAGTACCATGAAAAACAGAAACAAGTCCGTGCTTTGAGGTTAAATCTACAAGTAGATTTAATGGCACAAATCAAAGAAGTTCAGAAAACAGCAATCCAAGATGATGCTGAAAGAATAAAAGGTTACTTAAAAGAACTAGAACAAGGAAATGATGGAATTTGGAAATTCCATAAGAAACGAATTTGGGTACCTAAGAAAGGAGAGTTAAGAAATAAGATTTTGGAAGAAGCTCATAAATCTAGGTATACCATGCACCCAGGAAACAATAAGATGTACCAAGATTTAAGAAATCATTTCTGGTGGATAGGAATGAAAAAGGATATAGCCGAATACGTATCCAAGTGTTTAACTTGTTCACAAGTTAAAGCTGAACACCAGAAACCTTCAGGACTACTACAACAGTTAGAAATGCCTGTATGGAAATGGGAACTCATAACAATGGATTTTGTTACTAAGTTACCCAAAACAAAAAGAGGGAATGATGCAATTTGGGTAATTGTAGACCGATTAACCAAATCAGCTCATTTCTTACCAATGAAAGAAACCTTTAGCATGGAAAGGTTAGCACAACTATACATGGACGAAGTAGTATCCCTACATGGAGTCCCACTCTCTATTGTATCGGATAGAGATAGTCGTTTTACATCTCATTTCTGGAAAAGTTTTCAGAAAGCAATGGGAACTCGACTAAATCTAAGTACTGCATATCATCCACAAACAGACGGACAGAGTGAAAGGACAATACAAACTCTAGAAGACATGCTCCGAGCATGTGTAATTGACTTTGGTGGAAATTGGGATAGCCAATTGCCATTAATTGAATTCTCCTATAACAATAGTTATCATTCAAGCATCGAAGCTGCACCATTTGAAGCACTGTACGGACGTAAGTGCAGAACTCCAGTATGTTGGGCAGAAATCGGAGAAAGTCAATTATCAGGCCCTGAAATTGTACAAGAAACTACTGACAAAATAACTCAGATCAAGGAAAGAATAAAAATAGCTCGAGATCGCCAGAAAAGCTATGCAGACAATCGTCGCAAGCCGCTCGAATTCCAAGTAGGAGATAAAGTACTTTTAAAAATCTCTCCTTGGAAAGGAGTAGTAAGATTCGGAAAGAAAGGAAAGTTAAGTCCAAGGTACGTTGGACCATTCCCAGTAATTCAACGAATCGGACCAGTTGCTTATCGTTTACAACTACCAGAAGAATTGGCTGGAGTACATGATGTATTTCATGTATCCAATCTCAAGAAATGTTTAGCAGATAAATCCCTGGTAGTACCTCTTCAAGATGTAGAGGTGAACGAAAAGTTAAAGTTTATAGAGAAACCACTACAGATCGAAGATAGAAAAGTCAAATTTCTCAAACATAAACGATTGGTGTTGGTCAAAGTCAAATGGAATTCAAAGAGAAGACCAGAATACACTTGGGAACTGGAATCGGAAATGAAGCGCAAATATCCTCATCTATTCCAGTAAATCTCGAGGACGAGATTTTTCTTAAGGTGGGGAGGATGTAACAACTGTCACTAAAATCCATAATTAGGATGGTAATTAGGTCATAAGGAAACCCTAATTGAAAAACCCACGTGATTCTGCATAAACCCTAAAATTTTCATAACAATCAGAATCAGGATCAGGGCCCCTAAAAACTTAGGGGGGGATAAACCCTAGTTGGTAATATCTTAATAACTTTTACGTGGGAGCTAAGTTTCGGTGAACGTCGACTCAGCAGGCCTATACCCACACCAAGGCTACTCTAGGCTAGATGGGTTTCCCAGGCGAGTAGCGGAAGAATCCCTGTCATCTTCCGCGACACGCGGGAGATGCCAAATTCACGTATAAATACTAGGGATTGGGACTTGAATTCTGTCTTTGGAACGACGTAAAATCGAGTTACGTAGATCAAGTTATCACAGAAACAGTCCAACACACACACACTAATCACGAGGTGCTGCCACAATCAGGGTAATAACTCGATCGCTATTACGATTCAACGTCCGATCGATTATAACTATCCAACGATAGTCCGGGTGCTGCTCAATTGAGCTTGTACTTTGATTATTCGTCGTGATTTCGACTTGAATATTTGAGTGCTGTTCGAATTCGGACTATGCTCGGTTATTCGTTGTGAATCCGACTGAATTATCGAGTATTGCACTGATTAATCGTTGTGAGGGTTTAATCTCGTGAATTGACGTAACTGCTGTATTAGTTACCAACCTGTCTGTGTGTGCATTGTGTTAAACTAGGTGTAATCAAGGCTAATCAGTAGGCTTATATCTATTGCTCGTTAATCTGCAATGTGAGTCATTCTTCTTTTTAAAATTATTTTCTCACAGTTTGTGAGTAAGTATTACAATACCTCAAATTATTTTCAAGGTTATAATTACAGGGATTAAGTCTTTGTAATCACCAAATTACAGCTGGTATGTGGGGTATTGTGCACATTACTATTTTTATCACTCTATGTGAGTGAATATTACTCTATGTGAGTAATTATTACTCTGTGTGAGTACACCGTCACTATTAGGGCAACGGGACCCAATAGTGGTATGACCACAGTCACAGAAATGAATCGAGTGACAAATACCCATTCTTGATAATTGGTTGATAGAAACATTGTAATCGCTCTTAATACTGCAAATTATAACTAACGGGTCGTTTTAGAAAACAGAATGATTCACTCAGTATTTCCCCGCTGACAAAACCTTTTTCAAACATGTTTCAGGTGATCTGTGTGATCCAGGAAAAGTGCAGTAAAGCACTATCAAGCTCAGAGAAGTGGCTCAGTGTAAATAAAACAATAAAACGTGTTTTGACAAATAAAGATTTCTGTGTGAAATCAACTTATTGTAAATTATGGGATTATCCCTTAAACATTGTGTAATATATTAAACGAGCATTTTCCGGTGAAAAGATCCTGTTGTAAAAAGACTTCCGCTGTCGCATAAATTAAATACCACGGGTACCACTGAAATCTGCATCGCGGGCCCCGACTCCGTCCAGGGTGGGTCGGGGGCCGCGACAGCAATAGAGTCAATACAGGAGGGGGTTGAATCTGAGGAGGAACAGCTGAAGGTTGAAACAGTGGAAGAGGTGACTGAAGCAGTGGTTACTGCTGTGACTGATGAAGTACTGCTGGGAGAAAGTTCAGGTACCCTGATTGAACCAATGATAGATCTATGGTCTAAAGAAAACAAGAAAGATGAAAAGGCTGGTGAGGAAGAAGAGAGAGCTGATGAGGAAGAAAATCCTAAATGTGATTGTGCAATGATGGCTGCTGCCAAGGTATCACCTCAAGTTCTAGAAAAACTATGTTCTGACAATTGCATTATTGCTTTTGCTAACATCAAAGAGGTGAATGAAAACCTTAGGAACAAAATCTTAACTGATGAAGTCAAATTTGAAAGATCTGTAAAAGAACTTAAAAACAAGTTGACTGAAAAGGAAAAAGAGATTAGCAGTTTGAAAGAAGAGCAAAGCATAACCAAAACCCAACTCCAAACTATGGTAGAAAAATACCAAGTTTGCAAAAAGGAGTTAGAATCCACCCAGATCACTTGTGAAAGATGGGTGGAATCATGCAAAGGGTATGAGGTTATGCTTGAGAAACAGATAAAAAGCAATGTAAAATTTGGGGTTGGTTATAGAAAACATGATGATGAAAACACTGCTTTTGAAAAATCTGTTTCAACCACTGATGTTGTAGGACCTGTTTTGACACCGTTCGATTGCGTAACGAACGTTTCACGTGCGGAATCCGTGAACGAACGTGACCGAACACACGATAACGTACTACTAGCGTGATTTCATTGATAGATTTGACGCTTCGGTACAAGATTTCACGTTTACACTACTTTCTCTCTCTACTTTCTCTCTCTAGAAAGTCTCCTCTCCAAGTCTCCTACTAAACTCTTCCAAGAACTCTTTTTAGAACTCTTACTAAAATCATAACATAACCTCTATTTATATGGTCAAGGCACTTTAATGATAGTTATCATTAATTACAAGTTTGCCACCTTGCCATTTCTAACTAAATAAGACATTATGCGCATGATTCCTTCCGGTTTTTCACTACGACTCAGATTGACGAAGGCGATAGACATTAAGTGCATCAACAATCTCCCCCTTGGATATTGTCGTAGTCAATCTCGTAGCGAAACTCATAGCGACTTGACTTTCTCTCTCTTTCAAACTCGAACAAAGATGTAGTCGACAGACAACTGCACTAACAAACTCCCCCTTGGATGTTGACGGAATCTTTAGTGAGAGTCTTCAAATACTCTTGCTCGAACAGAATCCCAGAGGATCTGTATTTTCTTCAGAATCTTCAGGCTCCCCCTTTCGTCAAGCTTCCGTGCTTTTGGGATCGACGCCTTGCTTTTCAGATACAAGCTCCTTTAGTGTTGAGCTCGTCTTCAGACTCCCCCTTAGACTCGGCTGTCGGGATCGTAGTCTGGCTTTTCGTAGAAACAAAAATTTGAAACCTGCACATCTCATCCACTCTATTACAAACCAATAAAGTTGTGATTCAACTTAATGAATCAAATAAACATTTGAGAATTTTCTAATACAATTTGAAACATTCCAAATTCTGATTCAACTTAATGAATCATCTTAAACATTTCAAACCAATTAACCAAACCGTCTGTTCATCATGTTTAGCCTTTGAGATTTTGAATGTCAGCTTTTCATCATCAGTTGTCGAAAATCTATTTGGATTTTTCAAAATAAGAAACATAAATGCAAAGACAGAAATTAAATGCAGAAATGAAATATGTACAAACATATTTTTGTGAGTTTGTGTAAGAGGATCATATCAGTATTTGAGACACATCACACGCACCGTTAAGCTTATTTCATTTTAAGTTCTAAACGATTCACGTAGATTGACGATATAGTTGTCCTCTTAAATTTTCATACAATTTTCAATCTATTCAGGATACTATTTAAGTGTTTTATGAACTTAGTTCGATTCATGTGTCCCACCTCTTGAATATACTCCCGTATCCAGAATCCCAATATTCAGTCTTACAGGTATGAATACTACAATGATATCTGTACATAAATTAGGGGTTAAATGCGAGAACTGAGGGATCTCAGGTCAGAACTTCCGTTCAGCAGAGAGATATCAGCTTCGACTTAGCAGTGTGTCCCCTTAAGAGGATCTTTTCAGCTACAACAGATAATTATCAATTTTATTGTCTAATCAGCTGAGGGCTTTATGCTATGTTTCAAGCATTTTGCGGAAAGTATTAGCCAAGGACTAGGTCAGAACTACCGTTCAGCAGAAGTCCCGGAATAATACCCCAGACATCATAGAGTATAAACACCTAGTATATCAGAATACGAGACCTTTCAAACGAGATTTCAGGGGTTACCTATATATCCAAGTAGTGTTCCCCACGAATTTCACAAGTTTGAAATTTTAGGTTTATATCCCGAATAAATCTACTAAATGTACAAAAACCTATCGTCACATCATCAGTGAGACCGTTTATCACATTTTACATTACATTTCTTTAGCATGCTGTGATAGTCCACTGATTTACTATCATTTCCTCTTTTTCACAACAAAACTCATTTTTCAAATTTTTCAATGTTTTTGACATTTTCAAATTTTCTAATTTTTTTAAAAATTTTTCTCCCCCTAAAATCAAAATATGTTTCAATTTTGATATTCTAGGAAAATTTGAAACAAACTGTACAAACTTGACAACTTGATGAGAATCACTTCACTTCTCCATCCACTTGGCGTAAACAATCAGAACTCCCCCTCACAACAAACTATTTTCCCATTATGATTTCAAAACACTTAAGTTTGTTTTAATCAAAATGGTATTTCCGGAAAATTAGTTTTGTGTGTCGTTTCATAAACACGGGATTTCATCACTTTGTTTTTCAAATTACCACTTGTAGGAAAGATGAATCAAGTACAACTTAATGTCCCTGATTTATCTTTTGAAGACGAAAAATCACCAGAGTGAAATTTCTCAAGAAATGTGCCGATTCCTGTTCCACGCTTACCAACCTGTGAACTCCGGCAAGTCAGGGTTTTTTACTTGAAAAGATCCACCCAAGCCTGACCAGCCTTGGGTTTGATAGTTTTTACCTCAACAACTGGCTCTTCTGGTTTTGACGAACCAGAATCATTGCCTGAATGTGACTTGTCTGACTTTGACGAGCCAGATTCATCGCCTGAAGATGGCTTGTCTGACTTTGACACGTCAGATTCATCGCCTGAAGGTGGCTTGTCTGACTTCGACATGTCAGATTCATCGCCGACCTTTTTCTCCTTCTTCTTTATCTCCTCTTTTGTCCTCAGATTTGCATCTGACGAATTCGGTTTACTTGACTTTGTTGTCGAGTGAATCGATTCATCAGCACTCTTCTTTGATCTGTCGGGTGAACCCGAGGACAAAATCTTCTCCAGATATTCTCTGGCTTTCTTCCTCTTCTTTCGCAGTTTGTCTTTCTGCCCTTGAGAAAATTTCACTTTCTTTTCTAGAACTTTAGGTTCTTGGACCTTCTGTTCTTTGATATTCTGTTCTGAAACTTTCAGTTCCTTGGGCTTGACAGGGACTGGTTTCTTTGCCAATTTCTGAGAATTAACCCTCAATCTTTCACTTGATTTCCTTGGGCAATCCCTGGCAATATGACCTTTGATTTGGCAGTTATAGCATCTCCTTGTCTCAAATCTTTGTCTCTGGCAGTTAACAGCAATGTGTCCTTGATAGCCGCATTGGTAACACACTCTGTTATCATGCCAATCACCATTTTCATACCAAACGCTCAGATCAAAGCACTGTTTGGCTTGGTGATACTCTTTCCTCTTCTTGATTGTTGGATTTGGCTCTTGAGCACTGTGGTCAAACCTGCACCACTCATTACCAACAATTTTTGAGTTTTCGTTTTTTAATTTTTGTACCTTTTGATTGCGATTGGATGATTGATCTGATGAGCTTTTATTTTTGTTTTGAACAATTTTCAAATTTTTACCTTTTTGTTTTTGTTCTACACTCTTCTTAACAGGTTCCTGCTTTGAGCATTCACCTATTTCAGTAGATTGCAAAACAGTATTTTTGAATTTTTCATTTAATTCTAAAAACAATTTTTGTTTTTCAATTTTGGTATTTACATCATCAGATTTCTCATCACAATCTTCAACTTTGACATTGTCAAAGTTTGTGACATCGTCACTTATTGGAATAGAATTGATCGGTTCTGGACGAACATACGGTACAGAAGTCACAAAACCTTTCAACTTACTTTCTAATTCAGTAATTTTAATATGATCAATTTTAGCTTCTTTTTCAAGCTGAATGATTTTAGCAAGATAAGAATTGATTGCAATTTGTTTTTCAAGATTATCTTTACCAAAAATATCTCTCTCATCTTCTAAAATCTTGATTTGTTTTTGAAAATCTTTTTCAATTTTTGATTTTTCATTTTCAAAAACTTTTTCCTTTTCTTTCAAAATTTTGTTTTCCAATGTCAAACTGTCCAAATCACTTAACAGTTTGACATTGTCTGATTCAAATTTGTCACATTTTGAACACTTCTCAGTCGTCTTTACAGCTTCAGCTTTCTTTTCAACCTTGATCGCTGAAATTTCTTTAACCTGCTCCTCTACTTCTCGAACGATTTCCTTAGATTTTAATTTTGCTTCATCAGCTGCTTCTGCCTTACTAATCTTTTGGAGTTCAAGTTCTCGTTCTTTAATCTTCTCAATAAACTCGCTCAAAGTCACGTCTAAGTATATCTTCTTCCAATCTGACAAATACGTTCTCCACCCATCATCCGGTAGAGCATTTGCTAACTTGTTAACCCATTCCTCATTTGTCTTGGTAATCTTCAAACTCCCCATTATCCAATACAGCTCGACATACCTTTCGATCAATTCTTCAATCGATTCTCCATCGATACCTGAAAAATTATTGAACTTGTTCAGTACAATATTAATTGCAAAATCCATTTTCGGTATCAAACGATTCACAAAAACGAATTCTCAATCAATAATGAAATTCGAACAAATAGACGACTATTCGATCGAATAACAAAGATTAAGCAACAACAAATCGAGTGAGGATTCTCTCGGGCGAGGATCCTATTCTTGACAAATCACCTTGGATTACCTGCAAACAAGCAAGTAAACGATCAAATCAAAGCTGATTGAATACGTAACAGTGTATTGATGAACCCAATCTAAGACTCGTTTGTCGAAGATTCGTGAACCCGTTCCAATAAATGTACACTGTTAATTCAACTGTCCCTCAAAAATTTCAGCTCACAACATCACTTAAACACAACATCATCATTTTTAATTTTTTAGTTAAAAAAAAATGGACGGAGCTTTTGGGCTTTAAAGACTTGGGATTGGGTAATATCTAAGTATTGTGTCAGTGAAATTAAAAACCAAATATTGGTTCTTAAAATGAAGTGGGGCGGTGGTAATGGGCCGGGATTGGGTCTTTAATGGGCGGCAAACAAAGATATGGGATTGGGTCACAAGGGCAGCACAACAACTCAACAATCAATACAAGTCAGTGACTTAAAGCTGGGATTGGTGCAAAAGACGGCAACAATTAACTTCAATTAGGTAATGGGTCGGTGAGTTACTGGGCGGTGCAATAAAGGGTTTCCATTGGGCCAAATAATGCACTATGTTTAAAGCCCTTTGATAGGACCTCAAAAACCACTTAGCTGACACCTTCACTTAATTTGATTTTGATTAGGCCACTCAGATGTTCACGTGCAGCCTTAGCGAACCTGTATAGTGATTGGGTTGATTGGGCGGTGCACTTCAAACAAAAACAACTTACAACCACTTTAAGTGAGCTTTATAACGTGGTTGGGTCTAGCTTGGGCGGTGCCGACAACCTGTAATGATTCAGATAATCAAGTGAAGAAGGTGACTAATAAGCGACCCTCAAATCTTTTGAGCGGACCAAAACCTGACTAAAAAGCGATCCACATATTATAATTTTTGAGCGGTTCACACGTGTCACACTAAAAGGTTCATATAAGCGGTTCAACCCAAAGTCTGTTTGAGCGATCCAACACTTGTACGTATAAGCGATTCAACCCAATGTCTTATGAGCGATTCAACACTTTTCACATAAGCGAACCATACTAATTCCAAATAAGCGATCCTCAATAGTGCCACACAAGCGATTCACAGCTGAAAGTTTACGCAAATTCGGACCGAAAATCTGCAATTTCTCCAAAACGGCTTGGAATTTCGAGCTGAAACTTGGTAGGGTTTTAGATCGGGTCTATGCGCACAACATATCCAAAAATCAGACGAAACGGACCGTATTTACCTGTTCAATTTGATGAAAACCGATGAAAAACGTAAGAAATGAGTAGAAGATGAAGAAATCGACGAAATCGGATCTGATTTGGCTTTGAATACGCTGAAATCTGTACGAGAACGACGTGTTTGATCAAGCAATCGAGCTCCTTGCTCTGATACCACTTGTAGGACCTGTTTTGACACCGTTCGATTGCGTAACGAACGTTTCACGTGCGGAATCCGTGAACGAACGTGACCGAACACACGATAACGTACTACTAACGTGATTTCATTGATAGATTTGACGCTTCGGTACAAGATTTCACGTTTACACTACTTTCTCTCTCTACTTTCTCTCTCTAGAAAGTCTCCTCTCCAAGTCTCCTACTAAACTCTTCCAAGAACTCTTTTTAGAACTCTTACTAAAATCATAACATAACCTCTATTTATATGGTCAAGGCACTTTAATGATAGTTATCATTAATTACAAGTTTGCCACCTTGCCATTTCTAACTAAATAAGACATTATGCGCATGATTCCTTCCGGTTTTTCACTACGACTCAGATTGACGAAGGCGATAGACATTAAGTGCATCAACAGATGTAACTACTGAGTTCATCCCAACAAACAAGGATGGCCAAGAAGTGAAAATCACTGACAAACTTGGTAACAAAATCACACTTGACAGACCAATGGGTCCCTCTGCATTTGAGGAGATTGAAAATCATCAATTTAAACCAAGATGGTCTGATGAGTGTGATATCCTTGAAAATTTCAAGCCAATGGACTTTACATCAACTGATGGTGTTAAGGCTCCAAAAGCTAAAGTCATTCCTCTTAAGGATATTCCAGCAGTGGTCAAAACCTCTGCTACAAAGGAGTCTGAAAAGAGGAAGAAGAAAGAGAAAATTGATAACTTGTTTTGTGAATTCTGTGAGAAGAGGAACCATCTAACAAAAGATTGTTTCCATCTAAAAGCTTATGACTTAACCAAAACAAGTGTCACTACTTCAGCAGAAAGTTGCAGTGTTTGTGGTAAAACAAACCATAAAACTCAGGCATGTGTGTACCTCAAAAACTTTAATGAAAAGAAGAATGAGTACATGGCTAAAACATCCTTGAGTTCATCAGCATCTGCACCATCTGTCAAGTTCACAAAGAAACAACCACTGTTTGTGCCAGTTCAAACAGCTGTCACAAAACAGCTGAACCAAACATCTGTCAAAAGAGATGTTCAGGTTACTGATGCACCTCCTGCCAATCAGTTCAGAAAGGGCAAGGAAAAACAGTCTTACCAAAGGATTCCACACGTTTATGAGGTCTACAAAAAGCCCTCTAAACCTAGAGTGAATAGGCATCCTTTCGGTTACCAGCAGTTGATTGGGCAAGACCCCCAACAGTGGTTAGCAAAAAACAGTACAAAAACTGTCCAAACCCCTGACTTAACCACTGCCCATCACACTGCATCCATACCAGACACTGTTGAGACCCCATCCAAAGCCCTGTTGGCTTTGGAGTCCTTAATGACCTAATCCTTTTACTTCATGTGCAGGGAGCTTCTGCATGCTTTGATAGTCTATGGTATGTAGATAGTGGAGGCTCCAGGCACATGACAGGATGTAAAGCCCTCCTCAAAGACTTTAAAATCCATGGTGGGGGTGATATATCCTTTGGAAATAATAGTAAAGGGAAAGTTCTGGGGTCTGGCACAGTGCAATCTGGCAATGTAAAATTTGAAAATGTCAATCTAATAGACAATCTAAAATTCAACCTTCTGAGTGTGTCTCAAATGAGTGACAAAGGGTTTGGGTCATTCTTCACAAAAGATTGTTGTAGGATTGTTGGACCAGAAATGGTCAAAAAGATTGAAGCAATAATTAAAAATGGTCAAACTAAACTTGTTGCTCAAAGAAGTGGCAATGTTTATGTTGTTGACATGTCTAAAGAGTGTCCCAGAGCTGATGCCTGTCTGTTCTCAGCTGCCTCTAACAAAGAGACAGAACTTTGGCACAAAAGACTGGGACACACAAATCTTAAGACAATAGCAGAAATTTCAAAAAATGGTTTGGTGAGAGGCCTTCCACAAAAATTGTTTTCATGTCCTGAACATTGCATTTCCTGAAAACAGCATAAAAGTTCCTACAAGTCCATTGAGGAGTCCAAAACAACCCAGTGCTTGCAAATGCTGCACATGGATTTGTTTGGCCCAGTTCAAGTCATGAGCCTCAAAAAGAAAAGATATTGTTTAGTTATAGTTGATGACTTTTCTAGGTTTACATGGACTTTCGTTTTGCACTCTAAAGATGAAACTGCAGGCATTTTGCAAGACTTTATGACACAGGTTGAAAAGCAATTTGATCTTCCAGTGAAAAGCTTTAGGAGTGACAATGGCACAGAATTTAAAAATAGGGAGTTGGATGCCTTCTGTGTGAAGAAAGGGATTGTAAGGCAGTACAGCATCCCTAGAACACCAGAGCAAAATGGGGTTGTTGAGAGAAAGAACAGAACTTTGATTGAGGCTGCCAGAACCATGCTTGCAGATTCAGGTTTGCCATTAACTTTCTGGGCAGAGGCAGTAAACACTGTTTGCTATGTCCAGAACAGAGTTTTAATCAACCCCAGGCACAAAAAGACTGCCTATGAAATTCTGTACAAAATCAAACCACTGATCTCATACTTCAAGGTATTTGGTTGCCCATGCTTTATTTTGAACTTAAAAGATTCCATTTCAAAATTTGCAGCCAAAATTGATTGTGGTTATTTTCTGGGATACTCAACCACTGCCAAGGCCTACAAAGTGTTCAATGCACGGACCAAGGTAGTGGAGGAGACTTTGGATGTAAAGTTCAATGAACTTTCATCAATGAAAATCCCAACAAATCCTGCTGAACTGTTTGATCTTGAAAAATTCACTTTTGAAAATACTGCTGTCAAGACTAACAGTGCAGGTCCATCAGAGGATCCAACACCAGACTATGGGTATGAAGTCATCATCCCTCAAAGGTCTGCCACCAAAGGGAAAGCATCAGTTGTTCAAAACATCTATGAAAGCTCAATCACTGCTGCATCAACAGTTGTTGATCAAAGTAGCCCATCCACCACTGCTTCCATATCCTCAGCTACTGCTTACAAAAGTCCTCAAACAGTGGATAAAAGTCAGCAGTGGTCCACTCCATTACCACCCATTCCACCACCTTTTGAAGCCACTGCTGGGTCATCAAAGTCACCAGCAGTGGTTAGCTCAGATGATACACATTTGCAGCCTTCACCAACAAATGCCATCATACCATACCAAGGAGATTTAATCTTCTTGAGATCTCATCCACCTGATCAAATCATTGGCAACATCAATGAAGTGGTGCTTACAAGAAGCCAAACCCAAAACATTTGTCTTTTTGCTGGTTTTCTATCACTCCATCAGCCAGTCAAGTACCAAGAGGCACTAAAAGACAATAGCTGGGTAGAAGCCATGCAAGAGGAGCTCCAACAGTTCAAGAGACAACAAGTATGGGAGCTTGTACCACTGCCAAAAGAGGTCAGTCCCATTGGCACAAAGTGGGTCTTCAAGAACAAAACAGATGAAAGGGGCATTGTTGTCAAGAACAAAGCCAGGCTTGTGGTTCAAGGTTACAGACAGGAAGAGGGGATTGATTATGATGAAACATTCGCCCCTGTTGCAAGATTGGAAGCTATCAGACTGTTCCTGGCCTTTGCTGTCAACCACAACATGAAGGTGTTTCAGATGGATATCAAAAGTGCTTTCCTCTATGGTACATTGCAAGAAGAGGTATATGTATGTCAACCTCCAGGATTTGAGGATCCATTTTATCCTGATCATGTCTACAGGCTAAACAAAGCCTTGTATGGCCTGAAACAAGCACCAAGGGCCTGGTATGAAACTCTTTCCAACTTTCTACTCTCAAATGGTTTCAAAAGAGGTACCATTGATAAAACACTGTTTCTTAAATGGAGAGGGAAAGATTTAATGATTGTCCAAATTTATGTGGATGACATTATTTTTGGAAGCACATGTACCAAAATGTGTGAAGAGTTTAGAGAACTCATGACAGCTGAGTTTGAAATGAGTGCAATGGGTGAGCTGCAATGCTTTCTTGGTCTCCAAGTACAGCAAATGCAAAATGGAACTTTCATTCATCAAAGCAAATATGCTAAAGAACTTTTAACCAAATTTGATATGAATGATTGTAAACCATGCAGCACACCCATGGCCACAAATAAGCTGGTCATGTCTGATGAAAAGGATGAGCTGATTGACCAAACACTTTATAGGAGCATGATTGGGTCTTTATTGTACCTAACTGCATCCAGACCAGACATCATGTTTGCAACATGTGTCTGTGCAAGAAGTCAATCAGCTCCCAGAAAATCTAATCTCATTGCTGTAGAAAGGATTCTCAGATACATAAAAGGTGCTCCCACACTTGGTATCTGGTATCCAGCTAATAGGAATATCAAGCTTTCAGGTTTTTCAGACAGTGACTTTGCTGGTTGTCACACAACAAGGAAGTCCACTTCAGGAGGGTGCCAGTTTCTAGGTGATTGCTTAGTTTCTTGGCAAAGCAAAAAGCAAGCAGCAGTTTCAACATCCACTGCTGAGGCTGAATACATTGCTGCTGCAAGCTGTACAGCCCAACTCCTGTGGCTTCAAAATCAGTTACTGGATTTTGGTATCACTGCCTTAAAGACACCACTTATGCTGGATAGCCAGGCAGCAGAAAATATCATCAAAAATCCAGTTTCCCATTCTACCACCAAACACATCGACATCAGATATCACTTTGTGAGGGATTGCTATGAAAAAGGTTTGATTTCTCTGCATCATGTCCCAACTAAAGACCAGCTGGCAGATGTGCTCACAAAAGCACTTGATACAGCCACTTTTGAAAGTCTGGTCTCTAGGATTGGGATGCTGAACATGGAATAACAAGCAACATCTTGTTTTTTTGTGAATAAAAGCAACAAAATGTTTTCAGAAAATCAAAAATCCATCCTTAAAAATAGCTTAAAAATGAAAATTTCATTAAAATCCTTAAAAGTCTGCCATAACCACTGATTGTTCATAAGTCTGCTCTACATCAAAAAGTCTGCTCATTGCTGAAAGGCAACCTCTGTTCTCTCATTCCAGGATAACCACTGTTGTTCAAAAGCAGTGTCTTATCCACTGATATGCTATCTACTGATAGTAAAAATAATCCACTGCCCCCTTTCCACTGCTTTCATCAGTTGCTTTCATCCAAAGTACTGTCCTTCATCTTCACCAGTGGTTGTTACGTGGGCAGTACATAGTGTCAGACTTTTTGTAACGGCTGCCACGTCAGCATTCACTATCTCTCCTATAAAACTCCCCACTCGCCATCCAAATAGGGTTTTACTGTCGAATTGAATTCATAAAAATTCTCTTCTCAAAGCAGTTTTTCTTTCCATCTCCCACAAAATTCCTTCGATCAATCGTTTCAAAAATGACAAAATCGAAGTCATCTGCAAAACCCACATCAAAATCTTCGAAAACAGCCTCTCAAAAGGCAACCACCACTGACATTCCATTCAAAAAAATCTCACAATCTCCTGGGTCTTCTCACAAAACCAGGAACCACTGATGTTTTCGATTCCATTATCACCATCATGGCAAAATCAAAGTACAAAACTTTGCTCACAGCCGACGCACCCATCTACTTGGCAACCCAAAGGGAGTTTTGGAATAATGCAACCCTTGAAAAACAAGGAGACATTGTCACTGCAATCAACTCTTCCATAAAGGGTAAAGCTGTCCACATTACACCACAATCCATCTCCGAAGTCTTTCAACTCGATGATCAGGCAGGTAAAACTTCCTTCACCAAAAACGAGTTGCACATTGACTTCATTAAAAGAGGGTATGAAGCCACAATGATGACGAAATTAACTTTAGAAAAAGGTTATTTTCCTCCTGCACCAAGATTTTTATTTCATACCCTCCTAGTATGTGTTTCAAACAAAACCACTTCTTTCAATGAGATCCCTATAAAGATTCAAAATCTGGGATATGCGATTCTTCAAGAAGAAAATTATAACTATTCTCGGGAAATCTTTAAAGATTTGGTTAATAATGTTGAAAGCAAATCATTTTTACTGTTTCCAAGGTTTTTAAGCTATTATTTTCAAAAGAAATTCAGTAAGGATGATTTGTCTCTAATAAACCAAGGTGAAATAACTGCAATAAACTGTCTAACATCTGAAACATTTTCACGTATGTTAGCACCTTGCAAAACACAAGCAGGGGTACCTGAGCAGATTTTAGCAGCTACCACTACTCCTCAGGTATCTGCTGCTGAGCCTACTGCTCTAGGTGATCAAAGCAGCAGAACAACTGTTTTGAAACCCACACCTACCAAACCAAAAAGGCCATCCAAAAAGAAAAATCAAAAACCCTCCAAACCAATCAAAAAGGCAACTCTGGCAGATGAGAAACCAGAGTTAATGCCTGTGACAACACAAATGTCACTACAAACCACTGCTGCTTCTTCCTCACAGCAGTTGGTACAAATATCTCAAACCATAACCATAACTCCTCCTGCTTCTTCACAAAAAGGACAGGTTGTACACAAAGGGCCACCACATCATGATGATCTGGATACACTTGTCTCCATCATCCACAGCTCAATGCCCGGAGCAACCCCGCCTTCTAAACCCACCATCACATCCTCAATTCCACCAAAAACACAACTACTGTTGGATGCAATTGACTTGAACCAGGCACTATCCAGTCCTTCTCAATCACCTGTCAATGAGAATATACCTCAACAAATGACTGAGCCTGCTGTATCATCCATTGCTAACCCACCAACAACGCCTGAGGAGGTTACACCCATTGAGTTACAAGTAACTCTTTGTGGTAATCCAAGTGAAGCAGCCACTACAACTGTTGAACCTACAGGTTTACAGTTGGGCAGTGGTTTCATTAATAAGACTTCCTTGGAGGCAATTCCTTACATAGCACCTCTGCCAACCACCAGTGGATTTATATATCCAACTGGCATCATCAAAAGGTTGTCAAGTGTTGAAGGAAGAAGACCCCAGTACCAAGAAAAAGGGGCATCAGTGGTTAGTGTTTGGAATAAATTCCCTACATCTGCCACTGATAAAACCACTGTTAGTGAGAAATCAGATGATCCCATTAAATTGGGTGATGATTTAAAGTACCAGAAATTGACGGACCGTGTTGCAAAACTTGATAACTCTGTTGCAGAGCTCAAAAATATGCTCCAGCAGTTGTTATAGGTACAAAAGGTACAATCCACTGCTGTTCCACCTCAAGCACCTGCTCTACAACAAGCACCTGCTACAAATGAGCTCTAGAATCTCTTTCAACCTTATCTCCATCATCAGGCACAATTGGCAGATCAGCAACATGAAAAACATGTTCAACAGCTGAGAAATGCTATGGACTCTAGGTTCAAAGACACTCAGGCTGATCTAAAGGCTCTCAAAACTCAGATCCTGCACACCACTGGCACTGCTCCTCCACCAGTATTCTTCATTGATCAACTCCCTGAAGATAATGCCAAAAAGGGGGAGAAAATTCAAGAATGGAGAAGAAAGGGAATAACTGATAGTCTTTACCTTGCACCAGAAAATTCAAATATGACCAAGCAGATCCCTTTGCCAGATGGCAGTAAGAAAATTGATGAGACTACAAATGCACTTGCAGAAGCACTTGCTTGTGTAAAAAGGGATATAGAGGCCAAAAAGAAAGCCAAGGTGGATTATCCGGATCAGGGTACTTCAGGGTCAAGAGATGATGAAAATCTTTTTGATGAAAAGAAGAAGCCTACTAGAAAAGTAAGGCTACCCAAATCCATTCCGGTCAGGCGTTCAAAGTCTGTTCAAAAACCACCTCCCAAAACAGGTGTTGTAACCTCTGTTGTATCAACTGCTGTTGGTACCTCAGTAGTTTCAACATCTGCCCTCACTTCGACACACACCATTTCAACACACACTTCATCTACTGCCTTACCATCATCACCACCAAAATCACAATCACCTCCTGTCAAAAGGCAGAAGACAGCAGATGTTAAAACATCTGTTGTAAAGACAACAGTGGTTGGAACACCAGTTGTTTCAACAGCTGTTAGTCTATCACAAACCAATGCCACTACAACCATCTTTCCATCCAAAACATCATCAGTCCCTCCTCAAATAAAGAGGAGGAGGCTAACTCCTAAAGATGATGTCACTTCACCACCCCAAACATCTTCAAAACCTTTAGCTCTTGTCAATATACCAAAACCAGTTCCACTTTCTTCTGTTCCAATGCACAAACCTTTACCTCCTGCAGGTGTTCAATTTCCTCTTGAACTAGAAGCTGTCAGAGAAGAGATAAAATCCTTCTATACTGAGGATGACCCTGCCAAAAGGAGTTTGCCCTCAATCAAAGGATATCCATGGCCCAAAAACATTGATGAATATTTGAAAATAAAGGCCAAACAAGCAGAGGATATATCACAGAGAAACTCACAAGGGAAATCTGACAAAGAAGTTTCAAGATACTACCAATATCTGCTTACACAAGTCAACTCCCTGGAACGTTTTGCAAAGAATGTTAGTCAACAAATCTCTGAAAGCGCAGCTGAAACTCTGAAGAAAGACTACATTGAAAGCATCATGTTTTACAAGAAATACAAAGGAGAGAGACACATGTACAAAGAGTGGACTATCCTATAGCTTGAAGCTGAATCAGCCAGAATTCAAGTTATGATAAAAAGGAAAGTCACTCACACTCCTCCTGATTGGGCAAAGTTCAAAAAGAATGTACCTGAAAAGCAGTTGGAACTAAAAAGAATGAAAGAAGAATTGGTTGTTGCTGAATTTGGCACCAAAAGACAAGTTGCTAGATGGAAAGAAGATGTGGTCAGGTCAACCTACAAAAGGTTGGAGGAATTGAGGAAGAAAGATCCAAAAATCCCTCAAAAACCTGACTATCCTGAAGCAGCGGTTTCAAAAGGACCATCAAAGCTGCAAATCAGGAGAGCCACTGCTCCAGCTGGTACTGCCATCTACAAAAGAAGGACACAAAGCCAGTTTGGAGCTGAAACTGTTCAAGAAATTCTTGCTGGAAATGTTGTCTTAAAAGAAGGCTTGTTAAGAACGTTAAAAGAAGAACTTGAACAGGAAACCTCTGCTACCACTGCTCAGCCAGTGATGAACCGGCCAGCCTCTCCAAATACTTCGGCAAATAAGCATCTCCCAAGAAACCCACCAGGCTCAAAAATACAAAAGTGGGCAACTGACAAACAGACCCGCGTATTGACTTTGCTCAGGTCTGGTGGAGAAGTGAAGATAATATCAAGGGAACAAGCTCTTGGCCTGAGTCTTGAAGATTTGCAGGATCTCCTTGATCTTCCACTTAGCAGGGATGATGAAGATACAGATGCCCTTAACTTTGAATTGCAATTTAAAGGCCAGATAAGGGAGCTGTTGATGAGGCAATAAAATATCCACAATAATGAATAGTTTTGGCATTATCTGTTCCAGGGGGAGATTGTTGGGATTGAACCCTATCAGAGGAACAGACAATGTAAAGCCAAAACTGGATCAGCTCAGTGGATTCAGAATAAGCAGATGCTGATATACATATCTCTCCCCTTGAAAGTGATTACAACAACTGATGACCTCCTATCTGCTGATCTTACTAACTGCTGACCAATAACTGCTGCTTAGTTAAAGATCTGATGAAGACTCAAGTCCTGCTGATTCAATCTACTGCCTTGAGTCAAGCACTGCTGATCCGGATAAGTGATGCTGGGTTCACAGCAGTAGAAGGTTGCAGCAGTAATTCTAAAGTCTGTTTGTAATAGAATGTAATAGCAGAAGTTAACACAAGCAGTGTCTGTATGATCAGAGGTTAGAGTTTGTTAGGAGGTTAGATGTCACTTTCATGGTGACGTCAGCTAAAGATGCTCAGTAGTTTGCAAGTGCTTATAAATAGTACAGTACTTTGTACTGTTCTATTAGCTCTTCACATCATTCATCTTCTTTGCACGAACAAACTACTGAGCTCGGGCTGAGGGGGAGTTTGCATTCATACATCATCATTGTAATCGTGTTTGAAATAAATTCAATCATTCGGTTCTTTGTGTAAAGATGTTTGATTAAAGTATTACTCTCATTTGATTGTATGCAAAGTTTGTTATCATTTTAATTCCGCTGCACAACTCATCCATTTTCCATTTTAACTTCAAACAAAAATACAATCAAAAGGAAACTCAGATCCAACACTTTCTCCTGACAAACAACTATTTGTTGGGGGCCTCTAGAGCTTTATTCTAGCCTCGCTTTCCTAGCTAGCATCCTAAACACCTGTCACATACGTTAAAATAAAGTCAATACATATAATGTAAAGGTGAGCATACAAGTTTGATAATAGCATATAGAGTTCGAAATAGTTTACGCATAACCAGCACGTACACAGAGGAAAACGAAGCATGTTAATTATCGACATGGACCTATCGATACCAGTGACTGCGGGTTGACTGTCCGAGACAGTTCGCAATACATGATTACCACCGTAATCCATGTAAGTAATTGTCCTTAACAACCCCCGTGTGAACGGGTGCTGAGTCCAAACTATAGTACTAGGTCGTTAAGGCAGGTAGACAGCATTCCACGTGTAAACACAATCAACAAGCATTCATTTAGTCACGTAATACATGCATTTTGGTTAGCGTTCAAATAATTGAGTAGTGTGATCGATTTGTGATTTTGATAAGTAACGTATGTAATACCCAAAAGTGCTAAAGCAAAAAGGGATCGAGTATACTCACAGCGATGGATTGATGGATTGAAGGGAGCGCTTGAGAGTAGGGTTAGCCTGAACAGTTCGATAGCATAACGATGAATACACGTAGAATGGAAACAAGTGTAAGTGGGTCGAACAGCCTGGTCGATCGAACGGCAGGTTCGATCGAGCGGGTTGTTCGTTCGGATGGACAATCCGTTCGGACAGCCTGCTCGATCGGCCGGTAGGCTCGGTCGGTTGGACTGTTCGAGTGGATTGTTTCTTCCTTTTGAGTAGGATGTGTTTGTGTATGATGGTTTGAACTTTTGAAGTTTTCATTGTAGCATTTGAGAACACTGAAGTGTACTTACCTTTCAGGTCGATCGATCAAACGGTTTGTTCGATCGATCGGCTTAACCGATCGGTTAGGAACTTCAGCATTAGTCCTCAGCATGGTGTCACTCGGTCAAGCAACCTATTCGATCGAACAGCCTGTTCGTTCTAATAGCATGTTCGATCGGGTGGCACTCCAATGCGTCGAACGAGTTGAAAATCGACTAAGTGTTGAAGGATAGTATCTCATGATTCGAAGAGTAATGTTTACCAATCGAATAACATGTTCAATCGGGCATCACTTCGTTCAATACCATACTTCATGAAGTTGTGAAATGTGGGACCCTGTGCTAGCCGATCGGCTGGCCCGGTCAATCGGCTGGCATGTCCGATCGGCTGGGCTGTTCGGACAGCCTAGCCGTTCGGCCAGCATTCTGACCTGGTCGGCCTTTCGTCTAACACTTGGCTGTTTTGATTATTTTGACATAATTTCGAGGTACTTTGAGAACGAGTTGAACCATGAAACATGGGTTCTTTCTTGCTTCACTGGTTCGGACAGGAATCACCCAAATTCGACCAGTGAATGGTTCGGAACGGTAGTCTAATGTTTAACCCGAAATCGGTGAACCTCGTATATAGAATCCGAATCTTGAACCACTCATCCACTAGAATATTTGGTGAGTTGGCTCAAGCTCCGTTTCTACCGGTTTGAAGGCATTGAGCGAAAAAGGGTTCAAAGAAAGTTGGAATTCCTTCTCTCAATCCTTCACATCATGGAAATGTCTAGATCTTCGGTAGATCTTAGCTTGTTTATGTGGAAATCGGTTAGATCCAAGCTATTCATGGTGGATTGAAGTCAGGACATGGTGTTCTTGAAGAACACTATGATGACATCACCCAAGAATGCCTAGATCTTGGTGATTTCACGGTTAGAAATCAAAAATCGAAAGATAGAAAGGTGTAGGAGTATGTTTTGATTAAGAAAGTACAAGATCTAGGTTGGAAACTTACCGAAATCGGAAGAAATCTGAGGAAAGAAGAGGAGCACGAGCTGGTCGGTCAGAACTTTCTAAAAGTGGTAAAGAGTGACAATGACAGCCCTATTTATAGGCTCCAAAAGGGGAAAGGGCTGGCCGATCGGCTGGCACCCCGATCGGACAGCCTGCCCGATCGAACAGTCTGTTCGATCGGCTGGGCTGTTCGATCGGCTGACAGCTTGATCGAATAGCAGCCTGGTTCGAGTGTTCGGTGCGACAATTTTCGATATTTCGATTTCGATTGAAGACGACACGAGTACGATAGAGTTTCCTATTCAAATAACTTTCAGTCCCAACTACTATATCTAACATACAATCATCTATATTCACCCTATCCTAACGTTACCATTTGTCGTAGTTCGATTTCGATTGCATTCGATTCGAGTTTCGAGTTTCGATTCGAGTTTCGATTGATTACCACACAAAACGTAAAGTAAACACGCACAGGTAACACATAAGGCACACACACACGTAATACAACAACCAGAGTTCGCGTAATTCGAGATTCGAGTTTGATGAGTTAGGTCGGTTTGATTTCTGATTAGTTAACTTTATCGCATTGTTACTTCCTACTATTCACAGTCGTAAATCGGTTCGCGTTAGAACATTCGATTACTTTGATTCTTTCTGATTACAACACTTACTCCACATAATACAAATAAAATATAAAATGGACTATCTATAGTCAAAGAAAGTCAAAGTTGACTTGGACTTTGACTTTGACTTTGGCTTTGACTTTGACATTCGAAAACACGGGGTGTTACAAGGAAGTCTAGAAACCCACATAAAATCTAGGTTGTCGGATTTGTATTGTTTGAGAGACATGAAATCTGTATAATTGTTTGATGAAATATTGTTTATTAGTATGGGATAATGAACGCATTAAATATTGTCACTAAATAGTTGTTATGGATTCTCTTGAGCAATCTGATTCGCCTAGTGTTGCGCCCCGATGATTCCGTCATCGGTTGGGGGGGGTGTGACACCAGTAAGGTCTACCATTTGAAAGAAGTTTATATATCAGTGATCTCTATCGTTTAGAGAGACGTTTAGTGAAGAATGACTATTGGTGAAAAGCCAGTAAGTTGACATAAGATGGATTTGTTAGCATTCACCAAATCACTCACTATACATCATTATATTTATCTGATGAAATCTTTGTCTCTTGTTTATTTTCTTTAGTTAACAAAATCTTGAGTTATTATAAATTATAAAATAAGCTATAATAAGCTTGTAAAAATATACAAATAAGATCAATCGCTTCATCCTCCTACATGATGATTAGGCATATACTCAAAAATTACATTATGTAAATGCCATGATCGTATCTAGTGATGACTATTATCATATATTTCACACTTACTAGATTCCATTGTGTATGTGAAGAAGTACTAGATAGCACTAAGCCATTTAGTCAAATTGTCTCATGTACGCTGGTTCAATCTCCTTCCTTCACTCGACAAAAGACTGATTCTTCCTAACGATTCTGCAAAGCGAACAATACCGGTAACTCGTCACAAGGAGGAGAAGATGAGGGTTCTCCTTGTAACCACCCTCTGGCATGAGAATAAGTATCGCTTTGAGGATAAGTGTGTGTGTGTATAGAGTGAAAGAGTGAGAGAACGGATCTTTAAATCTGGAAGTTGAGCCTTCTATTTATAGCTGGAGAATTGTAAAGGAGAATGACTGTCAGCTGGTTGTTTGCCAGTTGTTTGACCAGGAGGAATATCCATTCTGTCTCCTCTGACGCAACCAGGCTTGGTCGTGTACTAGAGGTGACGTGTCGTATGGTTATTCGCTCCAGCTCAGCGTCCTTTTGTACCGATTGTCGGTCTGTCCCATGAAGATCTTGCGACGGGTGTTGGCACCTCGCCATTGTTGTCACCAGGGCCGGCCCTGAGAATTCGTGTACCCTGTTCGAACTCGAAAAAATATGCCCATAGGCCTTAACGAAATTGAGTATTTGACTCACTAAAGGTCTAAACATAATGCCAAAAGGGTTAATAATTAATCTAAACCATAAGAAAAGTTTTGTAAGGGAGCCTATGTTGGTGTTTATATGGATGAACTCGATTAAAAAATATTTTATATATACATACTGTGTTTTTTTCATAAAAAAAACGTGCCCCTCGAAATATCGGGCCATGGCCAGTGGTCCTCCCCGCCCACCCCCAGGGCCGGCCATGGTTGTCACCTATCGTCCTTTCTTGTCTGCTAGGACCATCTTTCTGTCGCCAGGCCGGTGTTTCCTTCTAGAACATTCTAGATTTCTTTGTATGGCGAGATCGCAAGTTTGGAGTGGTGTGGTCCCATTGGCATATGTCCACACGCAATTTGGGACAATACCTCTTCAGTATGAGAATATTAAGAATAGGAATAGTTAAAATATATAATATCTTTATAAAAATATGCATGCTAGATATATAACACGCATGATATATTCGTGAAACTAATTGATGTGTGTAAAATGCAACATATAAAACACATCAATTAAGGCATAAAACTAACCCTTTTTAAGTACTAATGTTGGAAAAAGAGTGTTTTTGTCTTCCTTTTGTATTTTCAGGATGAAATGAGCTCAAAATCACAAAAGAAGCAAAAAGACCACTAATTCTACCATAAATACAAGAAAAGGAACAAAAGTGGACTGCCCGGACCCTCAACGGCACCTCCCAAGACAAAGAGAAGAAAACAGAGTCTGAACACGCCCCGTGTCCAGCGAACACGGGGGCGTGCCCAGGAAGCAGCAGAAAAGACAAACCAGTAGAAGCTTCCATTGCTCACCACGGGGCCGTGCCCAGCGGGCACGGGGGCGTGTTGAAAGTACAGCAGGCGCATTAATTGTAATTCGCAATTACAATTAATGAAGAGAGAGAGTGTCAGACGGGCACGGGGCCGTGTCCAGTGGACACGGGGCCGTGTCCAGCCTTCTGTTCAGCCTATAAATAGAGGAGCTTGGTTTCATTCTCCCTCATCCCTTGGCACACCACCTCTCTCACACCTCATCCACCACCCACCACCACCATAACACCATCATCCACCACCATCATCCATTGTCCATCATAGAGTGTGTGAGTCGTCTCGGGATCCAAGATTGATCGTAAGAGTTCTTGACAATCAAGGCCATGTTTGCCTAAGTCTCTTACATCACTTGGTGAAGACAAGTGTTTAGTATAATACTTTTTATTTTTAATCTTTTGCACTTTTTATTTGGTTTTGTATTAATGACTTTAATAACTAGTTACTTATGTTGAAGGTGATCTTTCCTTTTCGTTTGTCCGTGGTGTCTTGGCATTATTTTACTGTCTATATAAAATAAAAGATTTTCACCATTCATATCTCCACGGTCTATATGGAGGTATGTTGGCTACCTGGTCGGGGGTTAAGGGAACGGTTTGGTAAGGGTCTTGCCCTTGTTCAGCGTTTAGAGGTCCTGCTTGGGACCTGGGTCAAATTTAGTAGGATCTCCTTCAATGCCCATAGGTATTGGATGGCGGGGATCCAAACTCTTTGACCCCCTCATAAGTTAACTACTATTAATACTATAACCCGGCTATTTAGGACTGTATCCCTGCTGACTCAGACTACTTAGCCGAGGGTAACGTCACCGCCAAAAGCGGGGCCTACCATAATTTGCATTAATAACTTAATTCATTATCTTTCAATAATCCGACCCTTTAGGATTGTATCCTTGCTGACTCAAACTACTGGGTTGAGGGTAACGTCGCCTTCAAAAGAGGGGCCTACTACAATAACTAAGATAATCTCTTAAACAAGTGCAAAAGTGCGAAAATAATCAAAGGTTATACTAATACACGTGTCGGATCCAAGTGATTCATCTTGTCTATCTGTTTTTATTTTATTTTTATTTTCAGCATTTAGTTAGTTTTTATTTTTCTTAGTTTAAAACATTTTTCTAACTTTTTGATTTGGTTAGACGTTGAGGATAAACCGGTATTAAAAGCTCTTGTGTCCTTGGACGACCTCGGTATCTTACCAACACTATACTACGTCCACGATGGGTGCACTTGCCCATATGTGTGTTTAGTGTTAGTGAATATCGTGTTTTATAAATTTAAAACTTGGCTAAAAGTGTAAAAAGGGCTTAAATATATATCTAAAAATATAACACACTTCACGCACATCAAGTTTTTGGCGCCATTGCCGGGGACACAAGGATTTTAAGAAAGCTTAAAATCGACGGCCTAATCAGTTTTTCAAAACCTTTTTCAAAACGCGCGCATTTTTCTGCATTTTAGTTTAGTTTTGCATTTACAGTAGCCTGAACACGGGGCCGTGCTCGCTGAACACGCCCCCGTGTTGCATATTTTAGAGTAGATACCCAGATACAGAGTCTGAACACGGGGCCGTGCTCACTGAACACGCCCCCGTGCTCAACGTGACCAGTAAATTTAATTAAAACGCCCAGATACAGTCCCTGAACACGGGGCCGTGTTCACCCAACACGGGGCCGTGTCCAGCTTCTGTTTCAGTCTTATTTTTATTTTCTGGTCCCGAGACTCAGTTGTGGTCTGTTGAGTGATTCTTATGGATCAATACTCAAGAGGTTACGACTACACCTATGATGAGGATGATTATAGAGGTAATTATTGCACTAATTGTCGTAATGCACGCTCGGTTCAATATAATACTTCGTATCAACCATCCAATTCATACAACCATTATGAGGAGCCCAGGTACGAGCCATCAACTTCATACACATCCTATGAAGACCCAAGGTATGAACCTCCTTCCTCATACTCATATTTTGACGAACCAAGGTATGAGCCTTCATACTCATACTTTGAGGACTCAAGATATGAGCCACCACCTTCATATTCTTATTATGAGGAACCATGGCGTGAACAACCCACCTCATATGAGTACTATGAAGAACAAAGTTTCGACCCTTATCCATCATACACTTATAATGAAGAACAATGGTGCGAACCATCTACTTCATATGAGTACTATGAGGAACCAAGGATCGAACAACCGGATTCAAGCTTTGAGGATCCGAATTCTTTCAATCTCACCGAAGTAACCAATAGGATATTAGAACACATTAAAACTATCGAACGTTGCATAAAAGAATCTCGCGCAAGGGAAGAGGAATCCCGCGCAAGAGAAGAGTTAAAAAATGAAAATAACGTAGAGATAGTTGAAAGTGTAAAAATGGAAGAACAAGAAAGTGAAAAACCGACACATGAGTTAAACAACGAAAATGGTGAGTCCGATAATGTTAAAATTCAAGAAGAGTCTAATTTTGAAGAAATTAACCTCTTGCCACCTACTTTCGAAAATCATTGTTTAATAACCCCTCATGCCAAGTTTTTAAAAGAGTTAAACACTAGTGCTAAAATCAAAGACCTAGTAAGTGTTAAGTTAACTAATGATCAAACCTCGCTAATAAAAGAAGATCCTTTTGAAATTAACATTACACCGGTTCCATGTTTCTTTCAAAATTCCTTTATTAGTAGTATCACCATTGATAAAGATCTTTGTGTTAACATAATGCCTAACTACATTTTTGAAAAATTAAGTATTAGTGATTTTGCTCCACTTCAAATACCCATTTTTCTATACGATCGGAAAGTGCTAAAATCAATCGGTGTAGTTGAAGATGTTTTGGTTCAAACGAATCAAATGGTAATCCCAACCGACTTTGTCATCCTCGATGACGCTCCTTTAGTCTTGGGAAAACCTTTTGTACAAACTCATAAAGCTTTGAAAAACCGGAAATTCAACAATCTACCTCTTCAATTAGGGGCATTCAAAAGGAGCATAGATCTTGAGCGCTCAATGAAATATCCTTTTGGCAATAATGACCCCCTAATTGAAGATGAAGCTGAGCCACCCGATACAACCAACGAAGAAGACCACTTTGTCGATGAAGAGGTAGCCATAGAACAAACTTTTAAAGTTCTTGATCTAGACGAGCCACAAAATAAGGTGTCTCCTAAAGACCCACCCATTGAGCTCAAAGAACTCCCTAAAGGTTTGGAATATGCTTTTCTAGGCAAAGATGGTAGTTTACCTGTAATTATTTCGTCTAAATTAACTAGCATAGAAAAAGAAAAATTAGTTAACCTACTTAAAAAACACAAAAATGCGATCGCTTGGAAGCTTGTAGATATTAAAGGAATAAGTCCTTCCATGTGCACGCACAAAATTTTAATGAATGATGACTACAAAACGGTGATTCAACCACAACGAAGAGTGAACCCCAATGTTCAAGAAGTGGTTAAAAATGAAGTCATCAAACTACTCGACGCCGGACTAATCTACCCTATCTCTGATAGCCCGTGGGTAAGTCCCGTCCAAGTAGTCCCAAAGAAAGGAGGTATGACGGTAATAACTAACGAGAAAAATGAATTAATACCCACGAGAACCGTCACAGGATGGAGAGTCTGTATAGATTATAGGAGATTAAATGAAGCAACAAGGAAAGACCACTTTCCTTTACCCTTCATTGATCAAATGTTAGAAAGATTATCCGGTCATAAATTTTATTGTTTCTTAGATGGTTTTTCAGGTTACTTCCAAATACCGATAGCACCAGAAGACCAAGAGAAAACAACTTTCACATGCCCCTACGGAACTTTTGCATATCGACGCATGCCATTCGGTCTATGTAATGCACCTGCAACATTCCAACATTGTATGGTCGCCATTTTCCATGATATGATTGAAAAAACCATGGAAGTCTTCATGGATGACTTTTCCATCTTTGGAGACTCATATGATCAATGCCTCGATAATCTTGAACGAATGCTATCCCGATGTGAGGAAACTAACCTCGCCCTTAACTGGGAAAAATGCCATTTCATGGTAACAGAGGGAATAGTACTCGGGCATAAAATCTCAAGCGAAGGAATGGAAGTTGATCGAGCAAAAATAGAGACTATTTCTCGATTACCTCCTCCATCCTCCGTGAGAGCAATCAGAAGTTTCCTAGGGCATGCCGGATTCTATAGAAGGTTTATCAAGGACTTTTCGAAAATTTCAAGACCTCTAACAAAATTGCTTGAAAAAGATGCACCCTTCATCTTTGACAAGGAATGCAATCAAGCATTTCTAACCCTCAAGGAAATGCTAGTCAATGCACCTATCATGATAGCACCTGATTGGAAATTTCCTTTCGAAATCATGTGCGATGCAAGCGACTTTGCTGTTGGAGCAGTCTTGGGACAAAGAAAAGAAAAACATTTCCACCCAATTTATTATGCTAGTAAAACTTTAAATGATACACAAGAAAATTATACAACTACAGAAAAAGAGTTACTAGCGGTGGTATTTGCTTTTGATAAATTTCGTTCTTATCTTGTTCTTTCTAAAACAATAGTTTATACAGACCATGCAGCCATCAGGTACCTCTTCAAGAAGCAAGACGCAAAACCCCGTTTGATAAGGTGGATTCTACTCCTCCAAGAATTCGACATTGAAATCAAGGACAAAAGAGGAGCAGAAAACACTGCTGCGGATCATCTCTCACGCTTAGAAGACCCAGCTTTGGAGACAACCAGGGACGAGCAAATCAACGAAAAATTTCCCACGGAGTCCCTGGAAATGATGGAAAGCAGACAAGAACCATGGTATGCCGACTACGCTAATTTCTTAGCCAGTGGTATAGTCACCAAAGGATGGCCACATCATCAAAGAAAAAAGTTCTTTGCTGATGTAAAGCATTACTTTTGGGAAGACCCCTATCTTTTCAAAATGTGTGCCGACCAACTCATCCGAAGGTGTGTCCATGGTAATGAAGCACGAAGAATACTCCGTCATTGTCATGAAGGTCCATACGGAGGACATCATGGTGCCGCAAGTACCGCAAGAAAGGTATTTGATTCGGGATTTTACTGGCCGACCATTTACAAGGATGCACAAAACCTTGTAAAGACATGTGATGCCTGCCAAAGAACAGGTAATATTTCTTCCAAAAATGAAATGCCTCAAAATGGCATTCTCGTTTGTGAAATCTTTGATGTGTGGGGACTCGATTTCATGGGACCCTTCCCACCTTCAAAGGGAAACAAATATATACTTGTGGCAGTCGATTACTTGTCTAAATGGGCAGAGGCCGAGGCTCTTCCAACAAATGATGGAAGAGTAGTGGTAAAATTCCTGAAAAAGTTGTTCTCTCGTTTCGGGACACCAAAAGCATTAATAAGTGATAGAGGTACCCATTTTTGCAATCATCAACTCGAAAAAATATTAACAAGGTATGGGGTCTATCACCGGGTCTCAACAGCATATCATCCTCAAACAAATGGGCAAGCCGAAGTGACTAATCGAGGTTTAAAACGAATACTTGAGAAAACCGTAGGAATAAATAAAAAAGAATGGGCCGACAAACTAGACGACGCTTTATGGGCTTTTCGAACCGCTTATAAAACCACTATAGGCACAACCCCATATAAACTCGTCTATGGAAAAAGTTGTCACTTGCCAGTAGAAATCGCTCACAAAGCCTACTGGGCAATAAAAAACGTAAACTTAGACTTAGAAGTTGCCGGTAAAAATCGATTTTGTCAAATAAACGAATTAGAAGAACTTAGGAATTATGCATATTCTAACTCCGAAATTTATAAAGAAAGAATGAAAAATTTGCATGATAAATATATTAAATCTAATGAATTTCGGGTTGGAGACCAAGTTCTATTGTTTAATTCGCGACTTCGATTGTTTCCTGGTAAGTTAAAGTCTAGGTGGTCGGGACCTTTTTCAGTCACCCATGTTTTTCCACACGGTGCAGTAGAGATTAAAACTCGAAATGGGACACCATTCAAAGTCAATGGCCAACGGCTGAAACTCTACAGAGGATCCATTGAGGATGAGGAAGAGGAAATCGCACTTCAAACGGTCAACGAATAAACTCGTACCCGACATGTTACAGGTAAGTATACGTTCAAAACCAGAAAAATCATCTAACCATTTTTCGGAAATAAGGGGCATGCACACGAACACGTAAAAAAAAAATTAATTTTTCAAAAACTTCACCCGGCACGGGGCCGTGTCCGCTGGGCACGGGGCCGTGTCGAGGCGACTGTCGGGATAAAACCCTTTTTTCTATCAGTTACAACCATTCCACACGCCCCGTTTCGCCGAAAACTCTCTGGTTAGAGGCGATTTTCTGCAGATTTCGAACGTCACCACCGAACCTAACAACATCAAGGTATGATTCTATCCTTCTTAGTAGTTAGATTTAGTTACTTGCATGTAGTTAAAAACATCAAAAAATTGGGGGATCTAGGGTTTCTTCATGTTCATAACGGATCGAACTCAAATTTTTGATGAAAAATTAGTTAGTAGTTTAAGAGTAGACTAGTAGGAAGTAATAGATTATGTATTGTTGATAGATTTTGTCCGATTTTCCA